>NW_015163657.1:122745-163234 GCF_001447785.1 Gekko japonicus | reverse complement strand
ACCTGGCCTCCTCCGGAGGAGTCCAGGTCTACCCCTGCAATGGAAAAGGGTGGGTAGACCTCGACTCCTCCGGAGGCCAGGTCTACCCACGCAATGGGAAGGGGTGAGTAGACCTGGACTCCTCTGGAGGCCAGGTCTACCCATGCAATGGGAAGGGGGGGTAGACCTGGACTCCGGGGGGGGGGGTGCTCCAGGGCAGGGGGAGGGGAAGATCAAGCCAGGGGGTGGAGGAGGGGTGGAGGAGACGGGGAACCGGTGGGATAGGGTGGGAACTTACCTCCTCCTCCTGCTTCCTCCTCTTCCTCATAGGTGCGGAGGTCCTCCTCTCCCGCGAGTATCGCGGGTCCCCCACTTGTTTTTATTCTATTTCCTCGTATAAAGAAAGGGCTGCATATATAACAGAGGCATTTAAAGCAAGGGGGAAATGTTAGTTTCTCTAAGTCTTGTGTTTTACTTGCAAGAAAATGCTTGAGTCCTCCAGCAGCATTACATCTTCATCAGTACCTAAGTTCTAAGCAAAGCAAGATACCGAGAGGAGATAAGTACATATTTGCAAACTTACATTAGAAGAATTTGAGCTTACTAATATGCTGTAACTGTTGCCTCCCCCCCACAAGTCAAAAGGTTCTGATACCTACCCCTCTCCTCCCCTAGTCTGAGACCATGGCTGGGGAGCTGAAATGAAAACATAGACCAGAGGAGCAGAAAGTTTCTGGGTCGTAATACTGGCCTTTGTGCAGGAGTGAGGGTGGAATCTTGGAACAAGAGGAGGTCTTGTTAGAATTGGCCAGAGTTAGGCATTCATCTCTTGAGGGATCTCTCTGTGACAACTAGCTGGAAGTTGGGGGGGGGGCACACCCCCCATATATTCATTCACTGGCCATACATACTAAGCTGCTAGCTATGCCGCATAGACAAGATTGGAATAGGTGGCATTGTGCCATAATTCATGGGCACAAATATAAAGATCTCTCTGTGCTGCGTATGTCATCTTTGAATGGATACCTTTCTATCTATCAAATAAAATTAACTTTGTTTACGGTATATGCCTCATAGCTGCTTGTGTACTCATTGGTTTTACGGGTGGTATTTGAATATGCTATAAATCTCAATAACTGCATTGATTTCAAATGAGCTGTTCCTATTTGCATTTTGATATGGGCTTGATCTGATACATTTCTTTCATTCTTGGTGGTAACATAGGCCTCTGAACTGAAATCGAACTGACTTTATTACAGTATCAGCTCCCTCTGTCCTGATAAATTTGGCAAGCAAATACAGCTAGCTGGAATTATAGATTTTTGTCTAGCATGAGTTATTGCACCTTATAATTTATTGCTAAGGAAGGGGCCAACTGGCAAATCAGCCACACATTATGAAAGAGCCTGGGGAAAAAAGAGAGAAGGACAGATTTTGCCACAGCACACATCTGATCTTTTAGATACTGGGCTTACTGATGGATTCTGGACCAATAAACAGTTGCCATTTGAGAAGAAAATTTGTGCTGGGAAAAATGTTTAAAAACTATTGTTGGGTATAAAGTAGTTTTGGCATGGTTGACAGCTAAACCAGAGTATTGTTCGAATTCGGAAAGAACTGATTCCAAAACTGGAAGAGTATTTTGTGGATTAGAAATATATAAAACAAATTCATCTGCAAAGAGTCTAATCTTATGAATACCCAATACACCTATCTCAACCTACGTATTTGTTTATAAAATCTAATTACTCATATCAATGGGACACATCTAAATGGACCTATCTTGGAGTCCAGATTCCCCTGACCTTTTAAAAATTAACTTTCTGACCACAGCCCATTCCACTACTAAGCTCTTGAGGCATTGGTCCTATGAAACCTTCTCCTGGCTTGAGAGGGTTAATATCTTTAAATCATTTATTCTTCCAAAATGTTTATACTTATTTAGGGTCCTCCCCCTGCCCATCTCCAAATCAACTCTGAAAAAGTGGCAAAATATATTTACTAACTTTGTATGGGCCTACAAATGACCCAGAACTAGGTTTGACACCTTGCATAGACCTAAACATCTTGGAGGCTTGGCACGCCCTGACTTACTATGTTGTACTATGATGGCACCCTCCTCTCTAACCTATTCACTATATTAGATCCCAAAACTCAAACAGAATGGGTATCCATTGAAGAATCTAGCCAGTCTCCCTTTAAATACTCTGAAGCGATCTGGCATTAAAAACCTGATCGCCCTACCTACATTACAGAAAATGTTTTTGTTCAAACCCTATTACAGACATGGGATGCAAGACTGAAAAATTTAGCTCCAGATATTTCAATAGTCTCAACCTTTTTAGGTCAACAACGGTTCCAGCCTGCGATTTCTCCATTATCTTTCCGAACTTGGAGATCCGCATCTCTTACCAGGCTGTTTGACATAACCCACAGACGTAAACTTAAACTAAGAAACACTTAGAAGACAAGGCTGATACGGTGATTCCTTGGTTTGAATACCTTCAGATAAAACACCTCTTAGAGTCACCTTTACTTCAACAAAATTTATCACAACCATGTACAAAATTTGAAACCTTGTTATGACAATATACCCCGGATTCTACTGGCCTCATTTCCAAAATCTACCAGATTTTAATGGACTTAGACATTTCAGACTTACTTTCATACACCAGATCTTGGCATGGAGATTGCAACATTGCATTCACTAAAGCACAATGGGAATCCACATGGTCCTCTCAGATGCGTTTTACAAAGTCCGTTAATATCCTACAACAACACCATAAAATCATGACAAAATGGTATTTAACCCCTATGCAACTTCATCATATACACAAAGGATACGCTTCTTCTTGTTGGAAAAACTGTGGAGAGCAGGGTACGTACATACACTGCTGGTGAGAATGTGCTGTAGTACTTCTGGAAACAAGTGTTAGACCAAAAAAAATCTCTTTCAGGCATATCAATACCTGAAAAACCAGAAGTAGTCTTGTTGGATTACTGGCTTGAGGTTAACATATTACC
This sequence comes from Gekko japonicus, assembly GCF_001447785.1. Taxonomy (NCBI): domain Eukaryota; kingdom Metazoa; phylum Chordata; class Lepidosauria; order Squamata; family Gekkonidae; genus Gekko; species Gekko japonicus. Next base: position 160,231 of record NW_015163657.1, on the reverse strand, counting down.
TTCTAGGAAAGCACTTGTTACGCCAACTGCTTTATTTACAGCAGAGGCTAACTAAATTTAACGTGAGTCCTGGCCAGCTATACCAAGGTCATGTCTGAACCCAGAGTTCCAGTAATGGAGACCACATGGGTGTTTTTCCAAAACAAATAATCTTTTTACTGAAGGATATCAAAGTCACACATACAAAATAATCAGTCTCTCATTCGTATACAGTCAAATTTCCTTTAGAGTTACAGAAATAGAAAATAGTTTAGTTACTTAGGAGGTAGATAGGTAAATTGGTTCATACTTGCCTGTTTCAGAAGTCTTGTCTGTTGCAATGAAAAATAAAGGGACAGAAAATAGTGTCTAGAAGTTTTACCTAAATCACACTGTTCCAGAACCAGCCGGTCAAGTGTGTGAGTGTGTGTATGTGGATCTCTTTGGCTGCAGTCCAAAGAGATCCATAATAGACAGAAAGGATTGTTGCATAGCAAGAAAGGAATTCAAAGTATAAAGGAGTTGATGAGAGGAGAGGTGGCTAGCCTGAAGCATGGTCTTTGCATTGGTGGTAGAATGTGGCTAGCAAAAACCTTAATGCATGGTCTTCACGTTTTATAGTTGAATCTCCAGGTGGGTGGTATCTTGCCAAACTGCAATCTCACCTGCTTACAAGTCCATCCCATAACCTCCCTCATTGGTGCATTTAGAAAAGAAGCAGGTATTCTATGGGTTGGGTCAATATTTGAAATACTACACTCTATCTCATGAAATACTATCTGGTTAGGTGTGAAGTCTTGGCTCCCTGCATCCTCTTTGAAGTACAGATGAATCTTGGCTTTCCCAGGCCTACAAGGTACCATCAACAGGAAATGGCAATTCAGATGCAGATCAAGTCCATGTCCTGCGTGACATCTCGTCTCTTTACCAATGGGGGAATTTCTCCTTCTTGGTTGTTTTCTTTGCTCACAATGGCTAACATGTGCTTCTTCTTCCCATAATGCCTTGAGCTGAATGTGTGCAAGCTTTGTTGTTGTTGTTGTTCAGTCGCACAGTCGAGTCCGACTCTTCACGACCCCATGGACCAGATCATGCCAGGCCTTCCTGTCTTCCGCCATCCTCTGAAGTTTGCTCAATTTCATGTTCGTTGCATCTATGACACTGTTTAACCATCTCATCCTTTGCTGTCCCCGTCTTCTTTGACCTTCAATCTTTCCCAGCATCAGGGTCTTCTCATTTGGTGGCCAAAGTATTTGAGCTTCAGTTTCATTATCTGGCCTTCCAGGGAACAGTCAGGGTTGATTTCTTTTAGGATTGACTGATTTGATCTCCTTGCAGTCCAAGGGACTCTCAAGAGTCTTCTCCAGCACCATAGTTCAAAAGAATCTATTCTTCAGCGCTTGGCCTTCCTTATAGTCCAACTCTCGCAGCCATACTTGACTACTGGGAATACCATTGCTTTGACCATGCAAACTTTTGTTGGCAGGGTGATGTCTCTACTTTTTATCATGCTGTTTAGGTTCGCCATCGCTTTCCTCCCAAGGAGCAGGTGTCTTTTAATTTAATGGCTGCTGTCACAGTCTGCGGTGATCTGGGATCCCAGGAACGTGAAGTCTGTCACTACTTCCACGACTTCCCCTTCTATTTGCCAAGGAGTGATGGGGCCAGATGCCATGACTGTAGTTTTTTTGATGTTGAGCTTCAAGCCCACTTTTGCGCTCTCCTCTTTTACTCTGAGCAAGAGGCTCTTTAGGTCCTCTTCACTTACTGCCATTAGAGTGGTATCGTCTGCATATCTGAGGTTGTTGATCTTTTCCCCAGCAATCTCAATTCCCGCTTGTGATTCATCCAGGCCAGCATTTCGCATGATTTACTCTGCATATATATTAAATAAGCAAGGTGACAATATACATCCTTGTCGTTCTCCTTTTCCTATGCTAAACCAATCAGTTTTTCCATATCCGGTTCTAACTGTTGCTTCTTGACCCTTATACAGGTTTCTCAAGAGTCATGTGAGGTGGTCTGGTACTCTCATCTCTTTAAGGACCTGCCATAGTTTGTTGTGATCCACACAGTCAAAGGCTTTAGCATAGTCAATGAAGCAGAAGTAGATGTTTTTCTGGTACTCTCTTGCTTTCTCCATAATCCAGCAAATGTTGACAATTTGCTCTCTAGTTCCTCTACCTCTTCAAAACCCAGCTTGTACTTCTGGCAGTTCTCTATCCACGTACTGTTGAAGCCTAGCTTGTAGGATCTTGAGCATGACCTTGCTAGCATGTGATATGAGTGGAATTGTGTGATAGTTTGAACATTCCTTGGCATTGCCCTTCTTTGGGACTGGAATGTATACTGACCTTTTCCAATCCTGTGGCCACTGTTGCGTTTTCCTAATTTGCTGGCAAATTGAGTGCAGCACTTTAACAGCATCATCTTTTAAGACTTTGAATAGCTCAGCAAGCTACATTAACATAAAATGCAGGCAAGTGTTCCCTATGTGAATTCTCTCACAGTAGGTGATGCAAACAGCTTCCTTTGGCCCATGGTATACAGATGTGTGCACAGTCCATGTGTTGCGTGTGTAGCAGATATAAAACCATGAATTAGTCCATTTCTTAACACACTGATCTCACTACTCCTATCAGCAGCTAAAACAACAATAGCAGGCAAATGGAAAGGCGCAGGACCTCCTATGCCAGGGTGTGGGATCACTACATACTGGATAAAATCTCATCAGGTATTTGACAATCTGATCCTCACTCTGCATACCAAGATTTCATAAGTAAATAGTGGCCTGTATTAGAAAGACTGGACTCTAACCCAGATGGTAGAAACTCTTTTGTATCACATGATAGTTATGAATTCATGAGATTATAATATGCATGGTTAGATTGTAATTAAATGTTATACTTCTATTCTGCTCTATACTTGACCTGTTATACTGATTAAGATACTTGGAACTATTGTAGTTGTTATTATTGTTATCACTATTCTTATGTAGGACTCTACTTCTTTACATTGTTATTGATCCATATTGTTGTTATTGTTACTAAAATATAAAAATGTTATTTAAAAAACCCACTATTGTTATGTTTCACTACCTCACTTACTGCAACAGCAACAAAATGATCACCATTCTGTTTTAGATAAAGAGGAGAAGTGTTTGGGTTTACATATTCAGATTGCCATGGTTTGGATAACTGGTTTCTTCTTCATTACAAGAACAAATGAAATTGCCTTATACTGAGTGAGACAACTGGGTCTGTCAAGGTCAGTGTTGTCTACTCTGACTGGTTCTCTGGGGTCTCAGCTAGAGGTCTGTCACATTATCTTTCAACCAGAGATGCTGAGGATTGGTTTAGAACCTTCTGTATGCAAAGCAGAGGCTTTCCCATTGAGCTTCAGCCCTTTCCTTGTTATGATGGATGAGCCATAGGCATTAGAGGTCACACATCTCAGAAATTAATGCAGTAGATTCTCTTGCATGATAGGGAGTAAGCTAATGCTCTCAGGAACACCATATAAGTGACAACAAACCTGCCTTCCACCCACAAGCACTACTAACTCTACGGTCAGAGAAAGATAGGTTTCACAATATGCCAGTCATGAGCTGAAGCATGACTAACACACAGTAGTTACACACCCACCCTTTAACAGGAAACAAAGGTTTCAAAAGTAGCTGCAGCAAACAAGCTTTCTACACCATTGGTTCTCCAAGCCAGGTCTCTTGTATCTAGTCATCCATATGATATTAATTACCACAACTATACCTATCCAGTGATTACATTTTTTGGCTTATGCTTCCTTCAAGGAGTTCTAGGAAGAATAGAGAGTCTCCTGTTCATGTTGTTGCAAGGTGGTATGGATGATGGCAATCCACTGCATTCATGGCACAGCACAGCACACACAAAAAGGGGAGTTCAGTTGAGGTGGCTTTCTCATAATGAGGCTAATGTATATGCTGGCTGAAAATTGTCAGATAATTTTGTTTCATGGAATCCAAAAACAATTATGTCTCTACTAAAAATAATCACTATAACTTTGCCATTTTAAAATGAATTGTCTTTTGAAAACAAATCTTGCCCTGCTTCTCAGAAACTGAATTTCTATATGGATGTAGGGGAGCATTTCAGTATGAGGTTGTAACCTATTTCTGCCGTAGGACCAAAGGAATATTATTTACTCTTAGTCCCATTACTACTAGACTGGACACCCACTCCAACCTGCAGTATTATTATTTTTTCTCAACATTACTCATTGCTGCATTTTAATGACTCATCCAAGAATATTGCTTTGTAACTATCTAAAAGCTTGTAAGATGCACAAAATTAATTTCTGATGAAGTAAAAGGCTAAACAGAATTTGCCCACTTATATGAATGACACTAATAACTAACAATAATGGAGTGATCTGCCAAATACTGAGGTCCCCAGAGCTTTTATTTAGCACATTTAGCATCCGGGTGAAACATTCGCCCCTTGATGAACATGATGTGGAGTGGCATCATTAATTATTTCAGTTCCAAGTTGAGTGATTCATATGCAGTTCATCCTCAAAGATGAAACCTTGCAACTATATCTTTTTAATACCTTCTGATTTTTTCTAGGTGGAGGGTGAAAATTAGTATCTGGTGGTTCAAGCCCACCATGTGAGTCTCTGTCTGAGCTGAGATTAGATTTCTCCATTGGGATACACTAATTTTCTGCTTGCTAGGCCTAATTCAACAGAATCTCCATGCTTACTTGGGACAATTAATGGCAGAGCACTAAAGTTCGATTCATGGCATCTCCACGTAAAGGATCTCAAAAATCACCATTAGGAAATACAACTATTTGAAGCTTTGGAGTATTGCTGCTGACAGGGGAGGAACCTGGGAAAAGCCTGCTAGCTGGCTAGTAGCAGCTGAGCACCCTCTAGGCTGAGTTTGCTTTCTCCTCTGCTTGCAGGTACTTAAGCCTGAGCATGGTAAGCCGAAGTAGGAAGGAAGTAATTGGAATAATTTATAAAATAAATAATAAAATAAAATACTACCCACAGCACAGACAACACTAAACTGGATGAATGAATGGTATGGTTCCACACACAACAGGTATAATATAAATCTAAAAAGCTTTAAAAACTATAAGCTGGCTTCTTCCAGGATTTCTGGCATGTAGAATACATTTATTTGGTTCTTAAAGCAACTATATATAAGCAACTATAATTTTCCTTTGTAAGAATCAAAAGAGGTCCCAATAGACCAGCTGAAGCAGTCATGACAACATAAGATGAGCCCTGCTGGATCAGGCCCTCAGTCCATCCTGTCCAGCCTCTTGTTTCACCCAGTGGTCAAGCAATTACGCTGCAGGGCCAACAGCAGGGCACAGAGGCCAAGGCCACAGCACTGGCATTCAGAGGTGTATGCCTCTGAATGTGGAGGTTCTGTTTAGTCATCATGGCTAGTAGTCATAGATAAACTTAATATAGTCTTACTATAAGAAGGCAACACCACCTCTACATACTGGCTGCTTCTTTTTCCACTGGTATTCATTAATTGTCTCAGTTTCCTCTCCTTTCCAGTACCTGTAAAATTATATGCCATTTGAATTCTGACTATTACACATACCATGAATATTTTAAATATGGAGGATGCCATCCAAAGAGGTTAAACCATACACTTAAGGGTCTCTTCTGCTTTCTGGTTCACTGTGAACAAATATGCAACCACTAGCAGAATGCATAGGTCATAAAATCACACATTTTCTTTGTCATACTAAACTTTTCAGGTGAGTCAAGACCTGATTTACACAAATGCCTCCTCACAGAAGTGACATAGTAAAGGAACCTGGATGTGATCACTGGCTCTTTATGGGCAATAGGAGGCTGGAAGGAGAAAGATTTGTGAACTTTTACTCAAGGTAAATAGGAATTAAAAATTAGGAAGCAAATATCCCATTTTCACTGCTTGTCAGATATCAAAGCTATTCCAGGCCGTCAGTGCTGGTAATTGAGGGTATCAGGAGATAACATGGCAAGTGAGTTTATAAAAAAGACCATTACTGAATTTTTCTTAGGGAAATTATTTCATTGGATTTATCAGCTGATCTGTTGAGAGCTGTATTGGGATTTGGGACATTTGAAAAATGTAGTAGAAATGTGTTGAAAAGTAATTTTAAAAAGTGCTCTGAAAGTCTTACAGCATGCGGTTCAGTTTTTAGACCTTAGAACATTTCATAATTAGCCACATGAAATAACTAGATTTCAGAAAGGAAGATGTAAAAAACCCCAACAAATTTCAGTCAAGATTGTACAATTAATCTACTCAGATGAATAAATTAAAATGTGATACTGTATTTCTTTTTAATTTTGGAGTTTATTGTTATTATAATAATAAAGAGTCTTAATGTATGCAATGACTGTTGTGGAACATTAGAGTCAGAAAAATGTAATATATCAAAATCTGAACAGTAACATACTGTTTCATCTAACTTTTCTCCTATTAAATTTGCAATATGTGAGCAATGAGTCAGCAAACAGCCAATATCTTACCTTTGGATATGGTAGTCTAATTATTTGCTAGTCTAATAAAGGTCTACTGCTTTGTCTAATAAAGGAAATAAATAGTCTAATAAAGAAATACTGCTTGCTTGCATTTGTTAGGTTTTAGAGGACCAAATAATCTTCACAGTCATCTGCAAGATGAAATGAATATTGTCCTCCAACATCTATTTTAATATAATTGCCAAGTATAATAATAGGAAAAGGGAGTACAACACAAAGAAAGGCCCATTAAAAAGGATAGAACTGGGAAGCTGAATCCTTATAATGGAATAGTGAAGTGAATCAGATGTAGAATGCTACAATGTGTTGAAAATAAGATAGGCATTCAAAATATAAACCAGAGTTTATATACTAGTTTTCGAGACACTTCAGCTAAATGCTATTTTGTGATCCAGTTCTTCCAAGTACTAGAAATGTTAAGGCCATTCTCTATGAAAAGTCACATTGGGGCAAGAAAGGTCTGATGATAGTAGCATTCTGATCAGCATCAAGGCTGCTTAATACAAATGTCTCCCCTTATGGAAGTGATGTGATGTGATTTTCTTTGCCAAAAAAACCTGTAAAGAGGCTGTTGTTAGGACAGAATATAAAGAAATGGATTGGTTTCCAGTTGGCAAAGGGGTCAGTCAAAGATGTATTTTATCTCCCTTTCTCTTCAATCTATATGCAGAACATATCATAAGGGAAGCTAGATTAGATTTAGATGAAGGTGGAAGGTAAATTGGTGGAAGAAATGTTAACAATTTAAGATATGCATATGATACCACATTACTGGCAGAAATAGCTTTGAAATAACTACTGATGAAAGTTAAAGCAGAATGTGTCAAAGCAGGATTACAGCTATCAAGAAGTAATTACTACTGAAGAATTACATGACTTTAAGGCTGACAATGAAGAAATTGAAATTGTTAAAGATTTTCTATTCCTTGACTCTATCATCAACCAAAAGGGAGTCTGCAACTGAGAAATCTGAAGAACATTGAGACTGGGAAGGGCAACCATGACGAAGCTAGAAAAAGATCCTTAAATGTAAGACTGTGTCCCTGTCAATTAGGAACAAGATAATTCATACCATAGTGGTCCTCATTACTATGTTTGGGTGTGAAAGTTGGACAATGAAAAAAGCTAACAGGAAGAAAGATGATTCATTTGAAATGTGGTGTTGGAGGAGAGTTTAATAGATACCATGGACCACCAAAAAAGATAAATAAGTGAGTTCTGAATCAAATCAAGCCTGAACTCTCCCTAGAAGGTAAAATGACTAAACAGAGGCCAATTTGGCAGGGTCTCTAATACTAGGCTCAAGGCCTCCTCTACTGGCTCAGCTGGCAAGCTGTTAAAGTGAATGGTTTTCTCTGTCCTTACAGCATAAAGAAGATGGCTTGATCCCTTTAAGATTGTATTTCAGCAGGGTTTATGTCCCGCTTGTAATTGTATGTCTCTTAATTCAATTACACATTTTGTACTTTATTTGCACTTTACATAATAGGTTATCTTATAATACTATGTTTTGAAAAAAAACATTTTGTTCACACTTTTCAAGGGTGCTTTTACATGATGAGTGGAACAGCAGGACAGTGAGGTGTAGGGATGGGCACGAACTGGCTGAAAAAACAAAGTCTGTCACAAATTTTGGCTGGTTCACGGTTTGTAAAGTAACATTTGCAAACTGAAGAGCCACTATGAACTTCCACGAATATTGATGCAGGTGTTCAAATGACTCTGAGCCATTTAAACCTCTGCTTTCTGCTCATTATGAAAAACAGCTCAGCTCAGCAGCAGCCAGCAGAAAGCAGAGGGTGAAATGACTGGGAGGCATTTGACCCCTTGCTTTCTGCTTGCTGTGAAAAGCTTTTTGTGGAGGGCAGAAAGCAGGGGTTTAAATGGCTCATGAACTGATATTATGATGACCTCACCCACTTCCCTTCCTCAGAATTTTCCCTCTGTTTCCCTCTCCCTTTCTGACTGAGCAGCCCCTTTTATCTAGTTTCTTCTTCTCTGTAGGTCTATGGCTGTCCCACGCTGTCATAGTATGATACTTTGCTGCTGGCTCAGCCTAGGAACCTGAGGAAAGGGACAAGATCACTCCTTTAACTTAACTGAAATGGTCCATGAGAGGCTTTTTAAAGTTCAAAAATAACAATATTTTATTTAATATAGAGGGGGAAAGGTCAGGTGAAATGAGGGGTAAACTGTCTGAGGTAAATCAATAATGAACTCTGAGGTAAATTAGACTACAGTTCATATGTTTTAAACAATTGAGAGTTTCTTAAGCTTTTCACACAGACTCTTTAAGATGAGAGGATTTTGTTTCAGTGTTTCCTAAACACTCCAGTATACTTTCTTGAGCTTAACTGTCTTTTTTGGTTTCCAGAAGGCAGGGATACACTATCCAGTTCCCAAATTCCTTCACTAAATGGACCAGTACACTTTCTTGAGTTTTACTGACTCTTCAGGTTTCAGGAGGCAGTCTCTAAGCACACCAAACCAGGGATCACTCCACTCTTTGAGCTATCTCCCTTTTTTAAACTGGGTATGGAATTTCTTCTCTCACTAGAAAATCTATCCCTTTTTCTGGCCTGAATGGGAGTCTTCACCGATCTACCCACTCCTCCTGCCAGCCTTCCCAGTTCTCCATCTGTATTAAACTGCTCTCAATCAGGGCTAAACACAAACCTCATCTGCACCCAACCCTTCTCAGTCAAAGCTAGACTCAGACTGAGTTCTCTTCAGCATTCAGCTTTGAAGAGTTTCTGCTCAACTGATACAAACCAACCAAATTTCACTGAGCAGCCTGTCACTTGAGCTCTCTAGCTCTGTGAGGCATTAACCCTACACAGTCCTTTGCATATTTACTCAGCACTTCTGAGCTTTTAAAGTGCAATCTGTCACACATACAAACTGGTTCAGTTTGCAAATCAGCATATCTGTTTGTGGTTCAGTTCATCATTTAGCCATGAACCACAGACTGAACCACAAAAATGTGGTTCCTGCACATCCCTAGTGAGGTGAGGTCACTCAGCATGTGTTTTCTGACCCTGTTTTGTTTGGTCGGCTGCCCTGACTTTGACACTGGTGAGGTCACAACTGTTTCTCTTCTGCCTTCTCTTGAGGTTCACCTGGAGCCTACATTATTGCCAACACATTTCTCTTTACCCAGACTTTTAATTTAAATGTTCTGTCTCTTGTAGCTGCTTTTGTGGCTAACTTCAATCATATGGGCTGTATTCTGGATATTATTTTAGACTGCTGTTGTTTTGATGTCTTGTAATATTGATTATTTTGTAGCTGTTGGTTTTATGATTTTATTGCATTTTTCTTTTTCTTTTTGAGCTATCTTGAGCTGGTCTCTGAAAATGTTTCTAAATAAATGACTAGCAAGTAGCAAAAATATAGTGAATTGTTCTTACAGTGAGTTAATAAATTGTGTTGCAGATCCCTTTTACTATACCCTGGTTAAACCATTTAACGAGACTTATGTCTTCATTCCACGTGTGGCTGCAACTTATCTGTCCCATTCATTTCCCTCTTATTTATCTATTTCTCAGAGAGGCTGTTTAACTTGTATTAAAATGCAATGATGCAGAACTTTGAAATTAAATTGTATCTGTTGCACTTATGGGACACATATACTAAAATATTTTTAGGTCATAAAGATTGATAGTATTTTCTAATGTGCTATACTAGAATTACTTCTAGTTTCTCTATAAAATAAAGTTGCAGATAATTTGTTTTGAACCCTACAGCAGTCGATGAGCCCATTTGCTCAGATATGAAATAGAATTTAGGTTTGTGAAAAGTTTAGAGTCATTTATACTCAAATGACCCAGTTTCAGGCAACTGTTGAAAATATCTGGAACTAGACACATAAGTCATATAAAGTTAAGATATATTCACTCTGATGCAGCTAAGGGCCATATTTGCAATGGAAAAACTTCCATATATGAATCCTGTTCTGTGTGTGCACAAATGGATGTTTTGTGAATGAGTCTCCAAACTGACAAAGTTCTCCAGCGAAGCCATCAAAGCATCTGCTTTAGGTGACACACTGAAGAAGTTTCCAACAGACAGTGGGGCCTTGCCTTATGTTGGTCTAAGGGATCAATTAAGACATGGCTGACAGCAGCCAGGAGGAAGCACCTTGTAAGAAAAATGCTATTAATAAAGATTTTAATGAAGAGGATTCATTGGCATCAGCTTCAGAAAACTGGAGTACCCCTATGTGGTGGACAGGCTAGGTTCTGCCTCTCTAAGAGCAACCAATGAGAGCTGATGGAATATTGAGAGAGGGAGACTTGGAAAACAGCAGCTGAAAATGACAGTAGCTAGTAGCAGAGGAGCTGGCAGCTTAGGAGCTGACTGGAAAAAGAAGGGTGTCTGACAGTAGAACTGTGCAGAAAAGCTTCTTAAAGCAGGCTGAAAATAGTCAATCTGTACCTAAAGGATCCCATTTGCAGGAATAGGACCTTAGTTCAAGAGTTCAATGGATGTGAAACGTTATTACTTAGATCTTACTTTCCTCTGTGTTTTGTTCATACCATAAATAAAAGTTTTCTTGTTTTGATTATAAATATATAGGGCTGTGCTATCCTGGCTGTGGATATCTCTGGCAGTGAGGGAGAAGACCTGAGGTGTGACTGTCTGTAAGTTTTAAAAGAGACAATAAGGATAGCTTGGGATGTCCTGACCTACTGATAACCCTGAACCTGAGAGAGAGAGGTCTGAGAGGGTGGTAGGAACTCTGTGTGAGTGGGAAAGGGGCATCACACCCCAATATTCATATGAAGAATGAACATGATTATTGCTAATGGAATGAAAATATGCACGATGCCCCTATATAAATTAATGGTGAGACCTCATTTGGAATACTGTGTACAGTTCTGGTCACCACACCTTAAAAAGTATATTATAGCTTTGGAAAAAGTGCAGAAAAGGGCAACTTGAATGATAAAAGGGCTGGAACACTTTCCCTATGAGGAAAGGTTAAAGCGCTTGGGGCTCTTTAGCTTGGAGAAAAGACGACTGAGGGGTGACACGATCAAGGTTTATAAGATTATGCATGGGATAGAGCAGGTAGAGAAAGAGGTACTTTTCTCCCTTTCTCACAATACAAGAACTCATGGGCACTCCATGAAATTGCTGAGCGGTCGGGTTAAAACGGATAAGAGAAAGTACTTCTTCACCCAAAGAGTGATTAACACATGGAATTCACTGCCACAGGAGGTGGCGGCGGCTACAAGCATGCACAGCTTCAAGAGGGAACTGGATAAACATATGGAGCAGAGGTCCATCAGTGGCTATTAGCCACAAGGTATACGTAGGAACTTACAGGCTGGGGCAGGTGATACACTGTATTCTTGGTGCTTGGGGGGGGCAACAGTGGGAGGCTTCTAGTGTCCTGGCCCCACTGCTGGACCTCCTGATGGCACCTGGTATTTTTGGCCACTGTGTGACAGAGTGTTGGACTAGATGGGCCATTGGCCTGATCAGGGCTATTTTTGGGCAGGAACGCACAGGAACGGAGTTCTGGCTGGCTTCAGAGTAGGCCATGCCCACTACAGCCAAAACTTCTGTGTGCTTGGCTACAGAGGGAAGGCCTGGAAAGCGAACCCCCCCGGTGACTCCAGGGGGGCCAGGGGGGCCCTGGAAGGATTGGGGAGGCATTTAAATGCCTCCCCATGACTTCCCTGGCCTGTTTAAACTGCCTTCCCTTCAAGGGGGCATGGGGTGCCCGGGCAAGCCAAGGAAAGGCATGGGGGTGGCCTAATATTCTAATGAGCTGCACTACCAGGGTGTGGTCTAATATGCTAATGTGTTTCTACTGTTAGGTGTGGCCTATTATGCTAATGAGTTCCTGCTGGGCTTTTTCTACAAAAAGAAAGCCCTGGGCCTGATCCAACATTGGCTTCTCTTATGTTCTTTTTTTAAAAAAAATTTTAATTGCTTTTACACTAAAAAAACTATCAAGAAATCATGAGGAAGGGGTATTCTACAAACTACGGGAGAAAGGCAAGAAAGCACTAATACCCCAAGTGGCCAAGGTCAATTAGCTTAAAATGCTTAAATTGGAATTTCACTTACAATATTGCTTTAAAAAGAAAAGGAAAAAGATTAAATCTCATCTTAAGTTTAGCATATAACAGATAAACAAAGATAAAAACCACTTATGCATTTGTCTGTTAGGAATAAATCAAAGTTATGAAACATTTCTTGAGCCACAGATCATATGCTTTCTTATAAATTCCACATAGCTCATAGTCTCATCCGGGATTTAAAATCTTAGGAGCTACTGCTCCTAGTTTGAGTTCAAAGTCTTCTTCTGTAGGGCTTCGAGATGCTTTCCCCAGACTTTCCCAGCTGCCTTCTACTTCAGTAGCCTTGTCTTCCTCTGCTATTTCTTGTTTATTTTCAGTTTTCTGGAACAGCTCCATAGGCGGTTCTTCGTATTCTATGATGTATTCATTAGCTACTGTCTCTGCTTTCTTAGACAGCTCTTTAAACAGCTTGTAGATTGTTTCTAGTTTGCAGTTTAAGGTGATCATTTGATCCAGCAGAGGGCGCAGTATCATAGCAATGATGAAGGGAAAGTCTATGGTTGTTTCTAGTCTCATGACCTGCGCTGTAAAACTTGCACTTCCAGAAGAAGGGTTGAATTTTGCAATTTTTTCCTCCCAGATATCAGTGAACTTGTTTACGCTTAGAGAAAATCCCTTAAAGTCTCTGTGAGCTCTTTAAAGGTTTGCTTATAAGTCAGATGTATTCCGTTCTAACAGACAATGGCTTATTCTTTCTGCCCCCTCCTCTCGCTGAATTTTTTAAAAAAAGTTTTACTTGTTTCAGTATGGGATTCCCCCCCCCCCCCCCCTTTTTTTTAGGTTTTTGGGGGCATTTGTTTGCTTGATCGTCTGCATAATGTAATGATTCATTCACTCACGCTTCTTAGAAGATCTCAAGTAAGGAAAACGTAAGACCATAAGCCTCCTGAGCGCTAGCCTGGTGTGCGCCCCTGAGTCCATAAAGGTGCCGTGGCAGCAGGACTGTCAGGGCAAAGCGTGCCTCAATCCCTTGGCATCGTGTCTCGGGAGCGGCACTTCTCAAGCCCCATGGCTGGGGGCCCTCTACAGGGGCCCTGGGGTGGAACCAGCCGGCTGGCTCCCCTCCTGTCCACCCCAGGACAGGACGCACCGTACGGAGCCCTGCGCCTGCTGGGTGAGTTGCCGAAACCAGAAGTCTGCTTCTCTTATGTTCTTATGTAATCTATATTTCAGTTCCAGCTATGTCCTCAACTTGAAATCTAATTTTAATCATTCATCTTCCTTCCTTCCTTCCTTCCTTCCTTCCTTCCTTCCTAACTGCTCCATTTTGTCCACATCCTTTTTGAAATCTCCCTCCCTCCCTCCCTCCCTCCCTCTTAAAATGTAGTATTCTTAGATGAGTTTCAAATCAGCCTTATGTGATCAGCGAAAGGAACATATTTAATCAAGCTTGCATCCAGTTTTGCAATTTAACAGCTCAATATTTATTTATTTAAATTGTTTATACACTCAGCTTTCTCCTGAGCATCCTGACTCAAGGCACCCAACAACTATCTAAGACTTTTTTTGGGGGAAAACCAACAGCTATCAGTGTGAGCCATTTAAAGCCATTGGGCTATAAGAATTGATTAAAGAAAACCAGCAGATATAAAAACATTAAAACCAATATAAAAACACCATAGGCCACCTTATATTTGTGGGGTGGGGTTAGGGATGAGCACTTCAAAAAAGGTCAGTATTTTGGGGGATTCAGATATCAGGAAGGTATTCCAGATTATTAAATTCCCTCAATAGTGTTTCATAATTTGGATCCTTTTCTTTCTTTTTTGTTCTGAAATATTGTGGGTACATTAGTGACACAGCCAGTCAAACCGTGCATGACAATGACACTGAAAGACTGTAAAATTGAAGAAAAACAGGCCTGGCAGCCGTAAAATTCTAGCTTTGAATATTCTTGGATATTCCCAAATATTTCCAGAATTTGGGGGAGATGTAATTTTTTTTTTATTTCAAAAAATCCTGAAGTGTCTGGATACCTGAATATATCTGAAAAATACTGATAAGGGTTTTGATATTTATTTATTGAAAATATCTGAGTGCACGTCTCTCTCATGCAGATTTTCTTCCAGTAGCCCAGCTTAGTCATGAACCATGTATGAAATATTATGGGCCTACAGTTGAGGAACACAATCTCAAAAGAGGTTATGGTTTACTTAAGTACACTGTGTGGAACATCTGGAGTAACATTTCTTGACCTTGTTTGAGGATTTCCGTGTTTACTGAACATATACACATAGTACAGAGGTGTTGGGTTACAAACCAGATGAGCTGAACCCAGTAGCACAGTTTTCAGCATTTTTTTTCAATAATGCTTACTTTCTATGTGGATAGAAATTGAATACCTCAGCCATTCTGTACACAGCTTTGTCTATTTTAAACAAAAAGAAATGGTTGAACAGATGACCATGAACCATTTCACAAAGGATATTATATCCTACAAAGGGGAAAACTCTGGCTGAAAATTAACTGAATTTATGCTATGATTTTCCAGTGAAATGGATGACATGTTGCTTATTTTTGCAGTCTTTTTTCAGTAAGCATTTCCTTATATGTTTACTGGCACACACATCATTGTGTTGCTCTGTCTGCTATCTTTGAAATAATACTTTAGCAGAAGGGTGCCTAATAAAGGGATAAACACAATGCAGACCGATTATCAGGCTCTGTGGGTGCCTACTTAGGCTCCAATGAATTGGAACAAGGTTAGAGTGAGATGTTTTTGTGTTGGAAACAGCACTCAGATTCTTGCAATTCAGGCACTAACCTCTACTGCCAAAATCCCCTCGAAAAGCCTCATTGAACAAATTTAATTAACAATAGAGATTGCAGCAAGATCTACTACTACAATGAATTATCCACCATATTGAAAATATATCAATGATGTTTCTTTTAATTTTGACAAAACCTCACCTCCCTTTCTCAGGGAAACTGAAATTCTGTCTCATTTTCTCAGTAACTCAGGAGATGAAGTTGTCATGGTTATCTGATGAAAATGTAGTCAATTGCTATACAGTTTTGATAGGTGAATTCTAGAACTGAGGTGACATTTAGCATCAGCTGAAATTTAATAAAATTCAGAATTCAGATTTTATTATACAAATAATAAAACAATACTACAGCATACTGGAGAGGGAGAGGGAGAGAGAGAGAGAGAGAGAGAGAGAGAGAGAGAGAGAGAGAGAGTTCTTATCTTCTCTGGATCACACAGAACATTTATTATTTCAAATTGCATGGAGAAAAGCATGTTAGAAAACTATCACATTCTTGGATGTCAAACACAGGGGTCACTAAAATCTTGTCTCTCACTAAGGCTGATTTCTCACATGGCACTTACCCCTGGTTTTCGTCGGAGTTTTCTGCCCCGGAACGTTTTTGTCAATTTCACATTTAAGCCTTTCCCGCACAGTCTGCCTCGGGTCCGCTCCAGAGGTTTCATTTTCGCGTTACAGCCTTGACGTGGTTTCCTGCGATCTATCTCCTCCCACTCCCACCCCTCGCCCTACAAACCCCTTCCATCCTCCCTCCAATTCCCCCTCGTGTTACATTGTTATTATGCAATAAGGGGATATGGACATGAAGCTAAAGGTGTCCGATGTTCTTCTTCATCCCACACTTTCCCCCACCACTGATTTTGCAAAACGATTGGTCAGCAGGGTGGCCACTACGCATTGATTGGCCAGATGCACTTATCTTGCTTCGAAATGTCATGGACATAGGCAGGCATAAAATGGTTGGATTCAGGTTTTTTTTAAATATTTAATTCCACAAGTTGTTGCGATACCACCACGGAAAAGGCTATAGAACGTTGTGACTCCATCATGTCAGTTTAAAGATCAAATCACTGAAAATGGCAACAAGCACAAACATGCCAGCATGGCATGAAGAAAGAGGTTTACTAGTTTGGCCTTTGAGGAATCAAAAAGCACCAGAATAGTCTTCTGTTACCTGGCTTACTGCCCCCCCCCCCACTTTTGAGCTCTCGTATCCAATGAAGTGAGCTCCTTTGTTTCCAGGGGACAGCAGTAGCGAGTATATTAAAATGGAGTCCAGGCATTATGCTTGGCAGACGTGCTTCTGAATACTGAATGCTTAAAACTACACATATGTGGCACAGTGATGTGTGCAGACCTGCCCGAAAAAGTTGCGGTGGAGGGGGGAGTACTTGCAATTTGCTGGGCAGCACATTTCCCTGTTGAAAAAACGTATGAAATGCCGTGCAGTGGTGGCCAGTGTCCATTTCATTGCTACGATAGGACGTTATAACGACACCATTTAAAAAAAAGAAAATAAGGGGGGAGGGTGGGCTAATGGGCTAATGGGCGTGGAAAAAGTTGTAAGGGGGGGAAGGGAGGAGGGTAAGATTCACTGCGAGGCAACAGGAAACTCCTGGGAATGAAGGATCACGCTGACACGAAGCAAATCGAGGGAAGCTCCGAGCCAAAAGGCGGCTGCGGGTCAAATGGTGTGAAATTGACCAAATGCACTGGAGGGAAACGAGGGTTGACCCCGGGACAAAGTCTTGTGCGAAATTGGCCTAACAGTAAGAATCTGAAACCAGGTATCTATTTACTTACTAATTACTTTTTTATCCTGCCATTCACCCAAGGATCTCAGTGTGTTGTTCATGGATACAGGGTGGAACTCCCAAGTCCTCTAAGCAGCAGCCATCCAAATGCTGACTGAGGGAACAAGGGAGGAGGAAGCCTGAAACATGATCTCATTACCTTTCCTTTCAAAAGCTTTGATGCATTCAGTGAGGTAGGGCAACAGCTTCCAACGCTGCTGCAAGGTCAGCTGCCCACAGAGACACTGGCTGGGCCTCTACGTACGCAGCCAGCTCACAATAAACATTGGGGCCTGCTGGCGCCCACTCATGGGAACCCACAGAGCCTGCTCTGGCTACCCCAATGGATACAGAGTGGGACTCCTGAGGCCCTGAAGCAGGAGCCATCCACAAACTGAGTGAGGGAATGAGGGAGGAGGTAGAGGGGGAAGAATAACATTGCCTTACCTTTCAAGGTGGGATGGGGGGGAAGTCAGTGGGGGGCTTGGAAAGCAAATGGGGGGGGAACCCTTCTCTCCCATGGTCCCATGGGAAGTCAGAGGGCCAGGGCTGGATAGGAAGCCAGGGGGAGCTTGGCACCAAGAGAAGGGAGGGGGGAAGGAAGCCTCAATGAGTGTGTCCAGAGCAGTTCCAGATGAAGCGCTTGCGGAGGAGCCACTGAGAGAGGGAGTGGGGGGGAGGAAGTGTTGGTAAGCCCATCTGGAGCAGCTCCAAAAATGCCACCAAGGGGGGGGGTCAGTGTGTTTGGAAGCTGCAGGGGAGTCTGGGGAGAAAGTGTGTGGGGGAGATGAGATTCCCCCCATGCGTACTGTGGGCAGGACCCACTTGTATATATATAATATTGCATTACTATTGACCAACGCTCCCTCTAAGCTGTGGAGTCTTGTGAGCAAAAAATCTACTTTGTGAGCTACTGGCATTAAAGTTGTGAGTGAGTGATTTGGCTACTGCATAAATTAGTTTGCTCTGGAGCCGTCCTTCCTGAATTAAGACAAAAATCTGTGAGCTGGAGGCTAAAAAGCTGTGAGCTAGCTCACACTAACTCAGCTTGGAGGGAACACTGCTCTTGACAGTTCCATTTTGCTAAGGTTTTGGTCATCTAACTGCTTTCCTCCAGCAGAAGAGGTGTGCTCTGCATCAGTGGAAAGCTCTTTGCACTGAAGGAAGGTCCCAGTAAGATGACCAAAACCTTTGGATCCAACCCCATTGATGGTGAATAATGACTCATTGAACTGACTAAACAGCAGAGTTTCATTGCTTGCTATAGAATAAATGGAGCTGTGCATGGAAAATACTTTAGCTCTTGGGTGTGCTTGCAGTATTCAGTGGCTGGATTGTGCATTGTGGTATGTGTGTATTTTTTACTACACTGCAGTTTGGTGTAGTGGTCAAGAGTGGTGGACTCTAATCTGGATTCCCCACTCTTCCACATGCAGCTGCTGGGTGACTTTGGGTCAGTCAAAGTTCCCTGAGATCTGTTCTCTCAAGATCAGTTTTCTCAGAGCTCTCTCAGCCCCACCTACTTCACAGGGTGTCTGTTGTGGGAAAATGAAGGGAAGGAGATTGTAAGCTTCTCTGAGACTCTGGGTGAAGGATGGCGTATAAATCCAAATCTCCTCCTCCTCCTTCTCCTCCTCCTCCTGCATTTCATTTCAGTTTTCACATAAAGTGAGTATTTGTGTCTGTTTTTAGGATCCTTCTCCCAATTCATATGGATTCTGCAACATTTACAGAATTGGTTTTGGCACTCAAATAATGCAGAATTAATCCTCAGCTGAGCCACGGACTCAGTGGGTAGCCCTGGGCAGCTTACTCTTCTCTGCTTTTATTTGTTATCTGTTTAAAAAGTTGTTGTAAATATCGCCAGGATTGGAAAATGTCTTCATGCCCATGAAGCTCTAGAGTAATGATTAATGATAAAGTAACCCAAAGTCCACTGAAATGAATAAAAATAATTTCAGTGAATCATGGGCATAGAAAAGTTCACTACTTAGGTGGTGATACTTTGTGTATTTGAGCTTCTGTCCCATTATCTCCTGAGGATTTGGGGTAGGTAACAAACAGAAAGTATGGCCCTTGATCCAATCAACAACTGGGAGACAGGCCATGGCTCAGTGGTAAAGGAATTATTCTACATTCAGATAGTCTGGGCTCAGTCCCTGGCACCTCTAGTGAAAGATCTCAGAGACCAGGTGTTAGGAGAGATCTTTTCCCCCCTGAGACTATGGATAATTAGTGCTACTCCGAGCAGACATATAGTGAGCTAGGTGGGCCAATGGTATTTGATATTAGAGAAACCTCAACAAGTCAGACCTGATTAGCTACAGCTGGTTGGGGGCTTAGTATAGATACACACACACACAACTTCCACTAAAATACTACTAGTAATTTTGGTAACTATTTGCCCGCAGAAGTCAATATTGTTCTCATTTTTTTAACAGCATTAGCTACACATCATTGGAGAGTCTGGAACATTTTGTGATTCTCTCTCTTTTTTTTTTTTGCATTATGACATTGTCTCATTTCTTTTTTAAAAATGCATTCTGTTAGAAAAGTATTTTCTAAATTCTTTTGGTTTATTTAAATTTGAGAGAATCTAGTTTAAATAAATGGCTGTACACAACTTCAGCACAGGGGGCCCTAAGGAGAGTCTCTGAAGAACACTGGAACGGTCAGGTAAGTTCATATGGGAGTAGGCAGTCTCAACAATTGATAGCTGTCCATGTATATTTAAATAATCATCATCATAATAATGCCAAAAGCTTGTTTACTTTTTATATTCTTATATGTTATGCTTAGTTATGTGTACAATTCATTTGCTGTTGTCGTTGTTGTTGTTCAGTCACACAAGTCTGACTCTTCGCGACCCCATGGACCAGATCACGCCAGGCCCTCCTGTCTTCTGCTGTCCTCTGAAGTTTGCTCAGTTTCATGTTCGTCTGAAGTTTGCTCAAGTTTCACTATCTGGCCTTCCAGGGAACAGTCAGGTTTGATTTCTTTTAGGATTGACTGATTTGATCTTCTTGCAGTCCAAGGGACTCTCAAGAGTCTTCTCCAGCACCATAGTTCAAAAGAACCTATTCTTCGGCACTTGGCCTTCCTTATTTATTATATTTATTTCACTTTTACCCCGCCCTCCCCGCCAGGCAGGCTCAGGGCGGCTTCCAAAAACTGACAAGCAGTATACATTTACAATAAAATATAAATGCAAGGCATCAGTTAAAACACAACCAATCAATATAAAACATTCATTAGATGGTGATAAAACTAAAGTGCAGTTTAAGGACACATTCAGCGGTGCCCCCTTGTTAGGTCGTATTGGATCGGAGTTCACACAGGGCACTGCTGGTAAGACATCTCTCCTATCGGAACGCCTGCCTGAAAGGTTCTGTTTTCACGGCCCTGCGGAACTGTGACAAGTCCCGCAGGGTTCTAATCTCGACAGGAAGCTCGTTCCAGTAGGACGGAGCTACAAATGAAAAAGCCCTCATCCCGGTTACCATCAACCTGATTTCCTTAGGGCCAGGGAGGTCCAGTCGGTTTTGGGATCCTGATTGCAGTGCTCTCTGGGGAACATACGGGGAAAGGCAGAATATATATATATTCTGTAAGCCATCCTGAACCTGCCTTGGCAAGGAGGGCAGGATACAAATTAAACAAATAAATAATTAAAATAAATAAAAAGGATATCTTTGATGTTTATTGCAATAAACAAGAAAACACAACTAAGCATAGTATTGCCCGTCAAATCAGTCTGCTTTCTGGCTCATACAGAGTGTGCTAGAGATATATACCCAACATGACATCAGCAGGGGTCATTTCGTAGAAAAAGAGCTGCAGGAGCTCATTAGCATATCTAATAGGCTATTAGCATAATATCTTATTAGTATATGCCACGCCCCCTGACATCACCAGAAGTGGTGTCAGAAGGGGAAGCAAAAGGGGGGAGGCATCTTCAAAAGCCTCCCCTCCCCTTCCCCATCCGGCCTGCCAAGGCAGGCTGGGGGGGCGGAAGCGAAAAGGGGTTCAAAGTTTAAAACCCCTTCTCTCTTTTCATTATATTCTATGGGTCATAGAATACAATTGAAAGATATTTAAACTTTAAACCCCTTCTCTCTGAAATCGCACCGCAGTGGTGGTGCGATTTTTCCATTATATTCTATGGGGCCATAGAATATAATGGAAAGATTGCAACTCCAGAGAAAAGGGGTTTAAAGTTTAAAGGTGTTCCTATTGGGGCCACAGAATGCTGTGGCGCGACTCCATAGAGAAGGAGCGTGGGGTCAGGGTTGGGCAGCTGGGGGTGGGGCTTGCTGCCACTGCCATTTCTGCTCACTCCTGGGCTGCAGGAATGGTGCTCCGGTATGCTCCAGGCCCAACAGACCCCTGGACATCAGTATTATTGACCATACATTGATACATCCATTGGTTACAGGTAAAGGGGCATCATTTCAGCTGGCATACATTTATTGGTTGACTCCAATGAGGGGTACAGTTACACCATATCACATTGATTTGCAAATTGTTCATGTGACAGAAACAAAAAGATTTTCCTCTGGAAGTTGTCAAGGACCTTTCATATATAAGCAAAGAACCTCTTGTTGATAAGAGGTGTAAATGACTGCACTTCCTAGGGGGACAGCCAGACTTTAAGGAGCCTCAAATGGAAACATAGATTATATACCAGAAGGGTTGTTTGGTTCATCCCTCTCCTTTTACTATATTGTGAAATCATAAATCTCTCACCACGCAACACCAGCCAGGAAAGGGAGTCTGATTGATATTACTTTTGGTTTAGGCAGGGGCCTTCTACCCCCCTAATCTAAATTCTTAATTAACACTACACACAGAGCTTATTGTCTTGAGAGAGGAAGCATTCTGCAGTTGAACCCATTAGACATAAGGAAAGAATGTACTTTCCAAGTTAGCCTGAGAAGCATCTTGCAAACCCTGAGGTACATTCTTCTAAAAGCACTTCAAATCAATAATTTCCCACCCTGAGGGGGCTTGATATCACATCCACGCAAAATCAAATCAGAACCTTTTTTCCCATCCGACTTTCCCAAACACTTATTAAGGGCAGCCCCACTTAGAGCATATTGCAATAATCTGTCAGGAGGGCTGAAGAGGGCCCTCCTGCTGTCCAAAGAGTACAATGTCAGTCAAGTGGCAACCCCCTTTGTGGCTTTAAGGAAGGACCTGGGATGCTGCCAGAGAGACCCGCCAGGGGAGGCCCAGCCATCAAGGGTGGTGGAAGGGGCTGCAGCAGGGGATGGCATGAGCGGCAAGGAGCTGACCGCGAGGTGGAAGGGTGGGGCAAGTTCATCTGTGGGTAGGAAGACAGAGGGAACCTGGGCATGGCTCCATACCTTTAAGGCCTGGATGGGGAGGGACCCAGGGAATTAAGGAGAAAATAAAGGCTGCGGCAAATGGAAGCTGAGGAGGAAGTGCGGAGCCTGGAGCAGAATGGGGGAGCCAAGAGCTGTTGCTCATATCCACTCAAAACTGCTAGCACAGGTGAAGCCAGGGAGAATGGGTGAGAGAAACCAGTCCCTCTGATTTCTGAGGCAACCAGCTGAGCGTCTTTCCTTGCCCTGGACATGGCTTCCCGTCCAGATAAGGTCCCTAAACAAGTGACACCTGACATAATCTTAACCTAGATGTAACCAGGGCATGCACTACAGTGTCCAGATCTTTTATGCCCAGGAAAGGTCTGTCACGACCTCGCCCTTCCGCCTCTGCATTATCACCCCCTTTCTGGGCTGCCTCAGAGACTACAGGGTTATTTACTCTACTCAGGTTCATTTCAACCAGTCACAAATAGGGATAAAGGGAGGGAGGTTGCTGTTTGCAATTCCTATAGCCTAATTAGTACCAATAGCCAAATTCATGGGTCAGTGACTCAATCCAATTAAAAGGATATATTTTTATTACAAAAAGATAAACGGATAAAAACAGACAAGTAGGAGAAAGGGAGTGTATGGGGTACAAAACACAAAGAAACACAAACCTAACTGTCTATCTAAGTTACTTATCCTACACAGTTGGCTAAAAGCAGCAGTAACTGAAGAAGCTGAGCTGGTGCTTGGGAATAGCAGTCCTCTTTCCGGCTTAATGGCCTTGTAGAAAAGATACTGTCTGTCTGGTCTGATGAGCCTCCTGGAAAGGTGCTTGGAATGCTTCCTGCAAACTTCCCGGCCTCTCACTCCAGAAACACTGTGAGCAGATACAGAGTAGTTACCTTGGCTCTCTCCCTGGAACTGAACCACAAGTAGCCTTCAGCCTTTTTAGCCTTGCCTCGCTTCCTACTAAATAGCAGTCTAGCTGTCAGCCATTTACTAACTAATTAGAGGTTTGCACGTGGCAAGTTAAGATGCTCAACTGTCAAGATCTCCCTGAGTCATGATGACTTTGACAGTTGCCAGCTGCACTAGTTTACACCAGCTGGTGATTGGTAACAGATGTTAGCCAAATTGCCCTGCTATGCTAACTTCATCCAGCTAAAACACATTATAGCTTCAGTAAACACTTACTGATCTTAAAGGGCAATACCTTGACAAGGTCACAGCTAGCTAATCATCTGAAACTGATAAAACATTGGTTTTCATTGGTCCACAAATATCACTGTGTATTAGCTCTAGGAGTTGCTGGGCAAATAGTACTTGGTGTTATACAAGCTTCAGTAAATTAGGCCTGATTGTGCTATGCTGCTTGTTAAAGCTATGTCTTGTCCCCTTTGTGATGATGCGGTACACACACCTTTCTTCAGTAGGACATCTGCTCATTTGCATGCTTTTAGTTAAATTCTGGCTTTCAAACTGACTAATTACATAATTGTCCCTGTGCCCTAATCACCTGTGCCATAGCCTGGGGCAATCTTTATATTTGGTCACACTTAATTTTGTGGAAAATAGTCTATAATTATCTTCTTGTGTTAGAAGAATCCCAAATTTTTAGATCCTTGAAACAGAGACTTCTGGACATTGAAAAAACAAACTCTCTGTTCCTTAGCAAGCAGGACATGCGCCCCGCTGATATCACACCTGATTATGGGTTTCTAGCAGCCTACTTTTCACACCTTACCTCTCCTCAATTTCATTGAGCTTTTATGCTCACACAATTCAATGTCCTCCCATCAGCAGTTGTCTCTGGGAAACTAGTAAATGTCCCCTATCATGAAAGATTCTGCTTATATAGAGGTAGAAAGCTGGAATCAGTAGCCCATATTTTTGTCTATCATGATTTCTATGTTAAATTGAGGGAATTTTTAATTAGTCCCCTCTTTCATAATTTCCATGGCTATTCTGATGAGAGGCTTCTTTTCCTTCTTTTGTTGGAGCAGTGCCCCTATATTATCTATTCAGTAGCAAGGTATCTTCTAATTGTTATGATAATTAGGGAGCATAAGGTTAAATCTTTTGATGGATTATTCCTTTTTCTGTATGTTAAAAAAGCTTTTTCTGTTATTTATGCTTATAATTTATGCTAATAAAGGTACTGACTGACTATATTTGCATTCTTTTGCAAGTTTTGCTTTCTGTATATAAGCATCAAGAGTGTACAAATCCTGATTCACAACTCCAGTTGCAATTAATTCTCTCTGTCTGACAAAACATCTGTTTCCCAAAGACGCTATCATTCCTTTCTTTGCCAGTACTCTTACAGAGATAAGATTATTAGCTAGATTTGGGATGTAAAGACAGTTTGTAATGAGGACATCTCAGAGTTCTCTATTTGAGAGCTTACATTTTATTGTCCCAGAGTCGACACATTCAGCAATTACAGAGCATCCATCTGCAAGATTTAATTTCTCTCACTTTTGCTCATCTAATCTTAAAAAAACAAACAAACAAAAAAACACACATGTAGGCTGTGGTCCTGCTGTCTGTAAACCAAATATGACTTTGTGTAGTTCCGGGTGACAGTAGAAAACATTTCTTTATTGGCTGCATAAATTTGATCTGAGATTCTTTGCTGTTTCCTCCTTTTTCTCTTGGAAAGGCTTTCCTCTAGTTAGTAGTAGAACAGTCTCTCTTAACGTGGCCTTGCTTCCCACAGAGGTGACAAATTTTCCTGCCTTATTATTCATATTCAAATCCATTTGGCTAGTCTCTGCTCCCCTTAATTCCTGAGCATCATATTCCAGCTCAATTGGTAACACTTTGGAGTGACAAATCATTCTTAGACTCAATTCAAGACACTATATTTTCATATGAGTCTGGTATGCTGATTAAAATTAACACAAGCATATCCCCATCTGCAGTACCTTTTCCTGCACTTTCCAATTGCTCAGCTAAATGTTGTCAAAGATTCCCACCAGCCTGCATTCTCATGCTAAACAAGCATTTCTGAAGGTAGAGCTGGCTCTTTAAGGAGGATTTTACATGCAATCTTTCCAAGTCAGCCCAAACATCCTTTGCAGTTGGCATTTTAACAGCTCTTAATACCTGTCTGTTAAACTAGTGGTAACAGCACCTCTTGCCTGCTCATTTTTGGCATCCCAGGTAATCTGTTGTCTGTCTTTGGCTGGACAGTCAGTCTGGGTCCAGAAGTCTTTTTCAGTTAGATGGGTCTTCATTTTTCTTTGCAAATTAAATAGTTGCTCTCCATGAGCCTATCTATCAAATGACCATGTTGTGCATCACAGGAGGTCACCATCTTTGTTTCTTTGTTCTCGCTTGCTCATGCCAAGAGCCTCTGACAATCTTTCTACCTTTAATCAGAGATGTGCTTAATCTGGGACCATAACCCTGTTGACAGAGTAATTAATACAGCAATGGTGCACAACCTAATTAAAGAGAGGATAAAGGTTTATTTAGAAACTAACATACTTGATAGGAAAAAGGAGAGACAGAGATAGGTTCCTAACTACATCTCTAGCTGAGAGAGCGAGCGAGCGAGCGAGCGAGCGGGAGAGAGAGAGAGAGAGAGAGAGAGAGAGAGATTTAATGTGGCACTTCTGAGAAGAAAGGAAATTGCCCTAAGAGTAGCAATCTGGAGACAGAAAAGGAATTACACATAACAGGAGAAAGAAGGTGCTGTTCTCACTATTCTATCTAATTGTCTTCCTGCTGCCCCCTTATGATCTTTTTCTCGGTTGTCCACCAGACATTGTCTTTTCCAACAGTACACACCCACATGGAAGCAACCTACATTTACCATATTGTCATCATGACTCTAAATATGTTTGCTCAGAAATAAATGCCACTGAATTCAATAGTGCTCACTTTCTAAAGAGTGAACATATGATTGTTGCAATATTCATTCATTCTGAATATGTTTTTCTTCATTCTGATGTATGGTATGCTGTGATGAGATGCCTGTAGAAACAACATCTGCTAAAATGAGATAACGTCTTTTAATTTCTTCCTGAGTGAAAGGAACTGTTGTGCACAGATCATTACACACTTCTAAATCAAGTTTAATGGAAAGTTAAAATCTGACTGTAATGTGGCACTCAGTAATACACTTGGAAAAGCTTGGCTTTACAAAAATATCAGTGAAAAAGTTTTTATTATTAAGGAAAATAAGTTATAATTTGATTTATCTCATATTTTATATAAATATGAGAGTAAAAATAATTCTATAATGTCTAACATGCCTTGAGCAGATACTTTAGTGTGGTGAGGTATATCTGGATGAAGTGGATCCCCAATAGCCCTGAAAAGGGAGTGTGGGAAAAAGCCAGCCTGCATAGTGGCTAGAATAGTGGATTTAGAACAGGCAGACCCAGGTTCAAATTTTGTTTCAGCCATGACATTCACTTTCTGCAGCCTAACCTTCCTCATAACTTTTTAAAAGGTAAAATGTTGAGAAGTAACCAAGTATGTGAGTTGTATGAAGGAAATGCAAGGCAGAAATGTAGCAAATGCATTAAACACAATTCTGTTTAATACATTTCTTTTGACTTCCTACAGGCTGTGAAAAGCAAAAATAGCCTAGATCACTGCAGCCCAATGGGGAAGCTCTCTGTGTATTCTATGACTTCAGCAGCCAACTTGTACCAAATTCAAAAATTACTGTGCCTTCTGTTTAGCACCAGATTGCAGCATTCTGGAGAAATACTGCAATCTGGTGCTAAACAGAAGGCTTAGTGATTTTTGAATCTGATACAAACTGGATACTGAAGTCATAGAATACACAGAGGGCTTTCCCCTTGGACTGTGGTGAGTTAATAAACATTGAGTCGT
Source organism: Gekko japonicus (assembly GCF_001447785.1). NCBI lineage: Eukaryota > Metazoa > Chordata > Lepidosauria > Squamata > Gekkonidae > Gekko > Gekko japonicus. The sequence goes on along the minus strand of NW_015163657.1, from coordinate 132,866 downwards.
ATTCTGATTTTCACCCCACCATAGCCTTAACTAAATCTCATTAATAGAACCTATGAAGCATACAGGAAATCTTCATGAGTCAAAATGTATGCACTCTTTAGAATTTCTGCACAATAAGTTGTAAACCATAAGTACCACCATATATGAATGCAGTTTCAAAGGGTAGCCATGTTGATTTGCAGTAGAAACGATAGAGATTTTGGTTCAGTAGCATCTTAAGAGACCAACAAAAATTTCACAGTATAAACTTTCAAGAGTCATTTCTCTCTTCATCAGATACAAAGGGAGCTTTCAATCTTGAAAGTTTATACCCCCAAAATCGTGTTGGCCTCTAAGGGGCTACTTCTCTTTTCTTCTTTGTCTTATCCTATAGTATTCTTCAATCTCTGTGACAGGAATATAATAACCGTAACAATTTAAGAACATAGTAAGAGCCTAATGGATTAATCCAATGGTCCATCTAGTCCAGCATTCTATTTCCTCTAGCATCCTGGAGAGTAAACAGGGCACAGAGGCAGAGGCCCTCCTCAGCTGCTGTCTCCCAGAACTGGTATTCAGAGCACTGGTATGCTGCCTCTGGATATGGAGGCTTCTTCAGTTGCCGTGGCTACTACACATTGATGGACTTCTCTTCAGAAGAAGAGGAAGAAGAGGAGGAGGAGGAGAAGTCGGTTTTATACCCCACCCTTCACTATCTGAAGAAGTCTCGGAGCAGCTTACAATAACCTTCCCTTCCTCTCCCCGCAACAGACATCCTTTGAGGTAGGTGCGGCTGAGAGAGCTCTGAGAGAGCTGTGACTGATCTAAGATCACCCATCTGGCTTCGTGTGGAGGAGTCGGGAATCAAACCTGGTTCTCCAGATTAGAGTCTGCCACTCTTAACCACTATGTCAAGCTGGCTGCGATCACACACTCTAAATAGTCCCCTTTTAATCCACTTTCAATGCATTTCCAACTGGATTTTACTGTGTGAACAAAATCCAAGTGCATTGAAAATGGATTGAAAGTGGATTATTTAGTGTGTGTAATCACAGCCAAAGATCTGTCTAACCTCCGTTCAAAGTGATCTACGCTCATAGCCATCACTACCTCACTGGCAGTGAATTCCACAGTTTAATTACTCATCTCCCTTATATATAAAAGCGGAATTGTGGTGGCACTTCTCTAGAACATTCCACACGCCCCGGCCCCCAGCCCGACAGAACACAGAGGTTATTTGCATATGCAGCCTCATTGGCCTTTGCCTCGGAACACAGAGGTCGTTTGCATATGCAACTTGATTGGCTTTTGCCTCTAACATTCTAAACAGTTTGCTGCTCTGAGGTAAAATGTGTCCAATCTCCAGGTGAGGGCTGGAGATCACTCAGAATTACAACTGCTTTCCAGATGGCAGAGATCAGTTCCCCTGGAGAAAATGGTGGGCTCTGTATCCTTATATGCTGCTGACGTGGCCCCCGTATGACAGCCAATGTGACGTAGCAGTCAGGGCTTCAGAGCATGGGAGAGGCTACAGGTGTGTGGGGGGTGGAAAGCTGAAGAATGAAGGGGAAATAAAGGTAGGTTGATGATTGGCTGGGAAGGAGATAGGGTTGCCAACTCCAGGTGGGAAATTCCTGGAGATGTGAGGGATGGAGCCTGGAGAGGGTGAGGTTTCAGGAGGCATGTGACCTCGGCCAGGTACAAAGCCATAGACTCCACCCTCCAAACCAACCATTCCCTTCTGGGAAACCATTGTTGCCAATCTCAAGTTGAGGGCTGGAGATCACTCAAAATTACAACTGTTCTTTAGGTAGCAGAGATCAGTTCCTCTGGAGAAAATGGTGGACTCAGTGTCATTATACCCTGCTGAGGTCGCCACAGCAAATTGACACTGAGTGTCCAAGGCCGGGGCACCCGCCCAGAGCCTCTTTCTAGAGGCCGTTGTATTTATTTCCACAATGAGCCTTTTTCCTAATTAAGTATAAAAAGGATTCCTATTTCCCAACAATTTAATTGGGTGCACCTGGGTTCTAGTATTATGGGAGAGAGGGGAAAAGATGCGTTTACCAACTTTCTCCAACCCATGCATACTTTTATAAACCTCTATCATGTCTTCCCTCAGCCATTTTTCTTCTCTACTGAAAAGTCCTAGGCTCTCTAGTCTTTCCTTATAGGAAAGATACTCCAATACATCTAATTATCTTGGATGATCTCCTTTGTACAACTTCCAGTTCTGCAATCTACTTTTTGAGATACAGCAACCAGAAATGCACACAGTATTAGCAGGCAGCACTATAGATTTATATAGTGGCATTACAATAATGGGTGTTTTATTGTCAATTCCTTTCCTAATAATTCCTAGCATGAAATTTGCCTTCTTAACCACTGCTCCATATAGGGCCAACATTTTCAATGAACTTTCCACAACAATCCCAAGATCTCTTTCAGACTCAGTTTCAGACAATTTAGATCCTATCATCATATATTTTAAAAAAGGATTTTTATTTCCAGTGTGCATCACCTTAATACTTACCCATGTTAAATTTCATTTGTGATGTGGTTGCCTATTTACCCTATTTACCCAAGACGTATCCTCTTGTAGATCTTCACAATCCACCTTGGTTTTCACCATGCTAAATAATTTAGTATTATCTCTAAACTTGGTTACCATGCTACTCAGCCCCAATTCCAAATCATTTATGAACAAATTAAATACCACTGGTCCCAATACTGATACTTGGGACTCTAGTGCTCACTCCCCTCCATTGAGACAACTGTCCATTTATTCCTACTCTTTGCTTCCTACCATAATCCTTTGATTGTGTGGATCACAACAAACTATGGCAAGTCCTTAAAGAGATGGGAGTACCAGACCACCTCACATGTCTCCTTAAGAAACCTGTATAAGGGTCAAGAAGCAAACTGGATATGGAACAACTGATTGGTTTAGCATCGGCAAAGGAGTACGATAAGGATATATATAGTCACCTTGCTTATTTGATTTATATGCAGAGTACATCATGTGAAATGCCGGCATGGATGAATCACAAACTGGAATTAAGATTGCTGGGGAAAAGATCAACAACCTCAGATATGCAGGCGATGCCACTCTAATGGCAGAAAGTGAAGAGGACCTAAAGAGCCTCTTGCTAAGGGACAAAGAGGAGAGCGCAAAAGTTGACTTGAAACTCAATATCAAAAAAATGAAGATCATGACATCTGGCCCCATCACTCCTTGGCAAATAGAAGGGGAAATTGTGGAAGCAGTGACAGACTTCACGTTCCTGGGATACAAGATCAGTGCGGACGGTGACTGCAGCCATGAAATTAAAAGATACCTACTTCTTGGGAGAAAAGCAATGGCAAAACTAGAAAGCATAATAAAAAGTAGAGACATCACCCTGCCAACAAAAGGCTGTATGGTCAAAGCAATGGTATTCCCAGTAGTAATGTATGGCTGCAAGGGTTGGACTATAAGGAAGGCCAAGTGCTGAAGAATAGATTCTTTTGAATTATGGTGCTGCAGAAGACTCTTGAGAGTCCCTTGGACTGCCAGGAGATCAAATCAGTCAATCCTAAAATAAATCTACCCTGACTGTTTTCTAGATCTTCTCTGGACCCATTTTTAAAAATTGGGATGACATTTGCTATTTTCAAATCATCCAGCACACAGGCCAATTTTAGTGACAAATTACATGTACTTGTTAGTAGATCAACAATTTCTTATTTGACTTATTTAAGAACCATTGTTAATAAGTCTGCTTATCTCATTGAGTTTTGACAAGATACTATATATATTTTTTATTTATAACCTGCTTGACTCACTAAGCTATCAATTGTACAATTGTATGTTCTGTCATATATTGTATTATATTGTATTGTATTTGTGTGAAAAAATATTTTTAAAGGAACCTCAGTTGTATGCCAGCTGGACCTGAAGACTTGCTGGTTTTCTGTTTGCCTAATAGTACTAAGATGTCATCTCTCATCATCTCAGTTTGACTCAGTTTTTGAGACACCCTTCCTCAAAATAGTGGTTTCGGTCCATTCTGCTTCACATTTCCCACAGTGAAAACAGATGCAAAGAATTCATTCTGCTTCTCTGCAATCTCCCCATTTTCCTTAAGAAAATCTCTTTTTTTCATCCGAAGACCCAACTGCCTCCCCAGCCAGATTCCTGCTCCTGATATATTTGAAGAAATACGAGACTAGACAGTTGCTCCAACGCTGAGCACTAGTTTAGGAGATTCTTCTCAAACTGACTTAGAGAAGATTCTTGTTCCCACCTGCTTCACGCTCCACTCAGAAGGAGGGGCTTTAAATAAGTCTTGTCTCAATGGGATCATTTGGCCTTTAAGAACATAAGAACATAAGAGATGCCAATGTTGGATCAGGCCAAAGGCCCATCCAGTCCAACACTCTGTATCACACAGTGGCCAGAAATACCAGTGCCATCAGGAGGTCCACCAGTGGGGCCAGGACAGTAGAAGCCCTCCCACTGTTGACCCCCCCAAGCACCAAGATGACAGAGCATCACTTGCCCCAGCGTCCCTATCTATACCTTGTGGCTAATAGCCACTGATGGACCCCTGCTCCATATGCCTATCTAATTCCCTTTTGAAGCCGTCCATGCTTGTAGCACCCACCACTTCCTGTGGCAGTGAATTCCAAGTGTTAATCACTCTTTGGGTGAAGAAGTACTTCCTTTTATCCGTTCTAACCTGACCGCTCAGCAATTTCATGGAGTGCCCACAAGTTCTTGTATTGTGAGAAAGGGAGAAAAGCACCTCTTTCTCTACCTGCTCTTTCCCATGCATAATCTTATAAACCTCAATCATGTCACCCCTCAGTCGTCGTTTCTCCAAGCTAAAGAGCCCTAAGCGCCTTAACCTTTCCTCATAGGGAAAGTGTTCCAACCCTTTTATCATTTGAGTTGCCCTTTTCTGCACTTTTTCCAAAGCTATAATATCCTTTTTAAGGTGTGGTGACCAGAATTGCACACAGTATTCCAAATGAGGTCGCACCATTGATTTATATAGGGGCATTATGATATTGGCTGATCTGTTTTCAATACCCTTCCTAATAATCCCCAGCATAGCATTTGCCTTCTTTATTGCAGTCACACACTGTCTCGACATTTTCAGTGAGTTATCTACTACAACTCCAAGATCTCTCTCTTGATCAGTCTCTGCCAGTTCAGACCCCATCAACGTGTATTTATATTTAGGATTTTTGGCTCCAATGTGCATCACCTTGCACTTGGCCACATTGAACCCCATTTGCCATGTTGACGCCCACTCGCCCATCCTTGACAGATCCCCTTGGAGTGCCTCACAATCCTCACTGGTTTTCACCACCCTCAACAACTTCGTATCATCCGCAAATTTAGCCACTTTAAGGGGTTTCAGCTTTTATATATCTGAAATAAATTTAGATTGGCAAGCACTTTGATACGTATAAGGTTGGGGAAAACCAGACATTTTGGACCAGTTGGATCCAGGGGACAGAAATCCACCACTGCTTGGCATCGTCATTTAAACCTTCTGCCTGACCACATAATGTAATGGTGTTGATAAGCAGCATCTCTTGGTGCATGTTGGTATGCAGGTTAAAAAAAAAGGAGTACTAGCAGCAGTTTGGAGCCAGGGTGGGATGGGCCAAACTCCGGCAACCATGGGAGCATCCTTTTAAGAAACCCACACTAAAAGAATTGATAGAGTTAACAAATTGACATTTCAGCTGTTAACCTTATTTGAATGCATCAAAGAAGTCTTGTGTTTTCCTTTTTGGATGTGGAGGACAAGACACCTACCAGACACAGAAGGGCACCTTTAGATCAAACCCTAAGCTCATCTTAGAGTGCTTTGCTCTTCTGCACTCTTGTGAGTCATGCCTCTGTGAACAAGTCAGCTGAAGTCAAAATACTACTATAAGATTTATCTTCTTCATTATCTGTGGAATATGTTACCCTTTATTGGCAAGAAAGGCTTTCCTGATGATCTACTGCTTTCTTTTTGTAGCATTTTTTCCTTGGCAGAGTCTTGTTTTGTTTTTTAAGCCACAACGATGGTTTAAAATCAAAGTTGCACAGAAATTATAACATTAAAGACTAACGGTTTCTAGGCTTGATAATGAATATATGTATAGCATTGCTGCTTCAAATGAGCAGTGATTTAAATAGCAAAAATATATTGTCAATTGGCCAGTTCATTTAATCAAAATCCATCTGCAGGAAGGCTTTACAAATGAAAACATTTTTCCTTTGTATCATTGTTGTTTCAGATCATGGGGATCCCCCAATGCCCTTTTTAATAGCATGCATTTAATTTGCGTTTTCATACCATACAGAAAGCCAGAAGTTTAAAACTGTCATTATGTTTAAATAAAATATTTTTTCCCACAGATTTTACCAACAACAGACTGCATAAAACATTTGTTCTACTGTGGGCTTTACAGGATTGGTTCTTGGTGGTACCTTCAGAAAATTTGGTCTGGCCCAACACTGGGAGGAGTAGAAATATAAAAAATCATGAGCATAAATATTGTCCCACTAGATCCATCTAGTTCATCATTCATCCTGTCAATGGCTTTACTCAACTGAATACTTCAGAGAACTTCACATGCAACACGTATTGGTGTTTTGAATTTTTTTTTTTGTTAATGATTAACAAAATAAATTGTCAAACAGAATCACCAAATGTAGCAGTAGAATATGGGAGGAGAGAAGGCGGCATAACACAGCTGGATCTCATCAGATCTCAGAAACTAAGCAGGTTCAGTATTTGAAACGGAAAACGCCATGGAAGACTCTGCAGAGGAAGGCTATGGCAAACCACCTCTGCTGTTCACTTACCTTGAATACCCCTTGTTGGGGTTGCCATACATCGGCTGTGACTGATGGCATTTTACATGTACAGAATATAGGGAGAAGGCAGGATGTTTTGAAATCTACCATACCCACTCTTTGATCCTCACCCTTGAATAGAAGCCAGTCTCATGTCTCTCTGCTCTTCCCGGTAACACTGAGCTCCTGTGACCGAATTTCTGAAAATATGCTGTGCTTAATGAACATGGAACATTTGAATTTTAGTAATTCAGCTCAGTTGGAGATTTTTGCTTGACCAACACTTTGTTGAAAATTTATCAGCATGCATTAAAAAACAGGAACTGGAAATAGGCAGTTGTGGTGTTGGACAATTGAAAATCTGGCTCATACCTCTTTGGAATAGTCAGCAACAGTATCTTCTCATCTGCTAGCTTTGATTGCATTGGTAGAATTTATCTATATACTAATTCCAACAGAGGGTGCCTTGTGCAGATACTTATTTCCACTAACAGTAAGCTCACTCTCCCCCAACAACTTTTCCAACATAGTCAGTAGTCTTCCTGTGTCTGCAGAAAAATCCAAGAAGTAAAAAAATCCCTTCAGGGAGAGTTGAATTCCCCCCAATACCTTTTGAAATGGCCTCTGCAGGGATCTAACTCCAGGCATCAACGGTGAGAGAGAGATTAGAACGTTCAGGGCGGGGGGGGAGGCTTCTAACTGGCTCTGTCAGTAAAAGGGTGGGGGAAGGGCCCTTTCCTGGCTTCTTTTGGCCTCGGAGGGAGGGAAGGAGGGAGCCATGGGGCCAGGCCTGACAAAGGGTTGCCAGTGCCAGCCTGGGGAATCCCTAGAGGTTTTGAGGTGGACCGTATGGAAGGAGGGCTGTGGTCCTCTAGGCCCCACTTAGAGGTTGGCAACCCTAGGCATGGCCACCGACGGGATGGGGGGATAAGGTTGCCAGGTCCAGGCTGGGAAACTCCTGGAGATTTGTGGGTGGAGCCTGGACAGGGACCTCAGTGGGGTACAATGTCACAGAGTCCACCCTCCAAAGCATCCATTTTCTCCATGGGAAGTTATCTCTGCAGTCTGGAGATGAGGAGTAATTCCAGGCATCCCCAGGTCCCACCTGGAGGCTGGCAACCCTAGGCAGCACCCTCTGGGTGGCTCGATACCACAGGGGGAGACAGGAGGAAGCAAAGGCGTGAGGAATAGGATAACCATCCCACAAGTTTCTTGTGGGTCTCCACTTGTACAATTCTATTTCATTATTAAGAAATTTTAGCTGTGGTTTTATTACTGGAAATGTTTATCTGCTAATAAATATCTTCTGCAAAACAAGAATGGATAGAAACCTGCCTGATGAATACTTCCTAATGCAAGTCATATGACATTATGTTCAGACCACTCTGTATGGTGTACTGACAGCTGGTATGTGTGAAGGGGTAGTACTGGAATAGGACCTTGGAGACTTGGGTTCAAATCTCCATTCCTTCAGGAAGCTCACTAGATGACTTTGGGCCAGTCTCCCTTTGAAAGCCGAACATACCTCACTGGTTTGTTGTGAGAGTATATATATATATATGAGAGAGAGAGAGAGAGAGAGAGAGAGAGAGAGAGAGAGAGAGAGAGACTTATTCCATAGAGCTGTGCTTTCAGACTGCCCATTCTTTATATTTTTAAAATTAATTATTATAATTACCTCAGGTTAGTATAATAGAACACTTCCTTATATTCCAGAACTATATACCACCTGCACTGTTCAATGCCATGCAACATTTTTTTTAATTTGAAAGAGCAATTCCAGACTGTTTTACTTGCATTACATCAGGCCCGCAGTGGAACTGGCTGTCTTCTGCTTCCTCCAGTTCTGCTGCTGCTGCGTCATCATAGGTTTGCAGCTTACAGATACACATCTGAACAGCATACTCAAGATTGCAACAGCACAGACATTTTGATGCAATAATTCAGAGCAAGAGGTGTCAGTTATCAGATACTGTTAAATAAACAAAATATTGCAAGAGTGCTAATGTTTTAAGCAGGGCTTTTTTTGTAGAAAAAGCCCAGCAGGAACTCATTAGCATAATAGGCCACACCCTGGCACCTTGTTTGTTGTCAAAACCCAGGACCTTTTTTTGTAGCAGGGACTCCTTTGCATGTTAGGCCACACATGCCTACTGTAGCCAATCCTAATGAGTTTCTGTTGTCGGGTGTGGCCTATTATGCTAATGAGTTCCTGCTAGGTGTGGCCCACTCAGGAGCCAGCCGGAACTCTGTTCCTGTGCGTTCCTGCCCAAAAATAGCCCTGGTTTTAAGCGTGTTTTTATTTTAAGTAAAAACACCCTTTGTGTTTGTGTCCTTTATAACGTTTATATCTCCGCTACCGGGCATTACATTTTATGACACACATGCCCTGGCCCAACAAGGTCTCATTTATTCGGGGGCATTGTATCTCTCTCCTAGCTGCCAGCAGGAAAGAGAAAAAAGCTCTCAAAGAAGGTCTTGTTAGCACCATTCAAGTTCTGGAACAGAGGCATAAAACTACGTGCAGCTCCTCAGTCTATAAAAAGCTCTTAGATGCGCGCAAACAATTAGAGGTGCTAGAAGCCTCTGAATTACACAAGCTAGATCTCCGCTATCTACAAAATAGGACATATAAAACTCCCAAGAGATTAAGGTACCTCTCTTGGAAAATTAAAAAACGACAAACGGATCGCCACATACTGGGTCTGCGTAATGCCCAAAATGTCTTACTACAGTCATCAGAGGACATAGTGGGCATTTTGGAGACTTTTTATCGCAACCTATACACATCTACAAACCCGAATCTCGATCTCATTAGAAAATTTTTACAGTCCCTTAAAACCATCCAGAAATTATCCGCGGAAGATAGGGAAACTCTGGAGGCGCCCTTTGGGTCCCAGGAGTTGGAAGTAATAATAAAATCCATGAAATCAAGGAAGGCACCCGGGCCTGACGGATTCAACTCTGAATTCTATAAAGCGTTCCTTCCGGAAATAACAGCACCGCTACTAGAGGTTTGTAATGGGATTCAAATCTCTGGATGCATGCCGGAGTCCTGGAAATGAGCAAACGTAATATTAATTCCAAAAAAGGACAAAGACCCTACGGAACCGGCCTCTTATAGACCCATCTCGCTGGTTAACACAGATTATAAAATCTACACTGGGATGTTGGCCAATCGATTAAAAGCGATCATTGCGAAATATATCAGTAGTGATCAAACGGGTTTTGTCCCTGCTAGGGATATAGCCGATAACATCAGGAAGACGCTCAACATTATCCATGCCGCTAAACAGAA
>NW_015163657.1:106649-121515 GCF_001447785.1 Gekko japonicus | reverse complement strand
AAAGTCCTAACCCGTTGGTATCTTACTCCAGCTAGGTTAACACATATATACCCACATATTAAACCCTTATGCTGGAAACAATGTGGGGTAAAAGCGTCTTATATTCACTGCTGGTGGTCCTGTCCGGTCATCAACAATTTCTGGCTTCTTATTATTCAAAAGATTAAGGTATTAACGGGTGTTGTAGTTCCACCCGATCCTTTGTTGTTATTGTTAAATTTGTGGCCTGCTGACTCACCCCTTGTACCCTCCTTGAAGATGATTGGTACGCTACTCACAGCGGCCAAAATAGTTATTGCCAAGAATTGGAAAGAACCCAATCCTCCGAGTATACAACATTGGGTGCATAAGGTTTGGGATCTATTTTTACTAGAGAATTTTAATACGTTTTACACAGAAACTCAAACGGAATGCGACTTGATGAGTCCAATGCATGCTTGGTATCCTTTATTAGATAGACTCAATATAGGTGGGTTCGACTGGGAAGAAATTTGCAATGTTAAATACAAGATGTTACTATTTAACTGAATCAAACGTTATGAAGTCTATACACGGTTCTATAGGGCACTATTATTGTAGTGAAAGTTGTAAATGGTACGACCTGTTTCGCTTGTATTCTGACTTTTCTATTGGAATTGTTGTTTTGTGCTTAAAATATCAATAAAACTTTATTATTTAAAAAAAAAAAAACAAGGTCTCATTTATGTCAGATCTGACCTTCATAACAAATGAGTTCAACACCTCTGCATTAAAGTGTCCCTGAGAATAACTATTGCTCTCAACTTTGCCACCATATTACCTTTTTGTATTAGATGTGAAGATATTTTATGCCTCAGAAGGTTTCAGAATAGAAACTATCTTCTGTTTAAAAATAGATTATGGATTATTTCTAAAGGAAGAATCTGTAGATTGTGAAAAAGTCATATGGTGAATTTTAAACAATTGTATGATTTTAATCTGTATTTATGTATATATGTATATATATTATGTATATAACTATGTATGGAAGCCGCCCTGAGCCTGCTTGCGGGGAGGGCGGGGTATAAGTTTGATGATAAATAAATAAATAAATAAAAATTTATAGAATGCATTTATTGCCCAAGGTAGGCTGACATCTGGTTGAAGGTAGTTCTATATAATCAAGATACATTCAATTTAACAACTTCTTTCTGGAGGATGGGGAGGAGGGTTTAAAAACTAAGAGGATTCCATGAGGCAATAATCAAATAGCTTGCTTTCTTTTAGGTATTTTGGATCCTGTTTCCTAGTATTGAAAATGGGTTGGTGACATGATGACCTCTGGTTTAAATCAAGTTCTGACTGATTCATATGATCCAGTGCCTGCCTACTTGCAAGCTAGGATGAAATACACTCGGATTGATTATGCTTCACACTAAGGATACACAATATACTGCAAGATTAACAGGTTTGTACTAGTCATCTAGGCAGAAGAAAGATTATTTTAAAACTGAGCCAAAACCTGTTGGGTGCTGGACAGTTTATCTTATCTCTTTTACGTGCAGGGAATTCTTCTCCCTCCTTTGTTTTCCTTCATGCAGTCATATGGACAGAATAAACTGTACAAATTGTAATTTGATTTTTAACACAATGATTTATTTACATAATGTTAACTAAATAACCATTGCTATTTATGAGAACTCAGTAACGTATTTGCATATTATATATTATAGATTTCCATGAAGAAACCTGTTAGTAAAATGCATAGGGAATTTTAACTGAATAATAAAATATCTATTTTACTTCACTTGGACCATTCGCCTTGGCCTTATTTTTTATCTCCCAGACAGTCTGGCAGCATGGGAGTGGGGACAGTAAGCTGCTTGGCTCCTGATTAGTTTTGCCAGGGGGCAAGAGACAAGCCTGTAATGGATGTCTGTCTGCACTTGAGGTATCCTAAGGCAAGGGCAGATAACAGGAAGCACTTCTACCCTGATCCTTTTCAACTGAATGGCAGGTATACCCTTACTGTTCACTGACCACTTGCAATTCTTTAATGCTTTGCTTGCTGCAACAGTTCTCCCTGTGTCCCTTTCTTTGAATTGGAGACAGAGCCCATCAACTAACCTCAAGGAACAGTTTGCCTGCAGCTCCAATTCCCAGGGAACTCCTTGTGCAATGTAGCATGATACTCACACAAATCTTATGCAGGGAGGCGGAGACTGAGGGACTCAGGAGAGCACCCTTCTAATGGCATGTGCCCCCCTCCTAGCTGCCCTGTGATTTCTGCTCCCCTGTGCCATGCCCAATGCTGCCCTGGTGACTTGCTCTCTTTAGGCTTTTGAATGTCCAGCTTGCAGCCATTGCCCAGTGCATGAGCAATTATGATTGTTGATGTGCTCTTGCCACATCTTCTCAGCTCTTTGTGGTGGGGAGGGGCCAGAGGGCTGAGAGAAACCTTTCAAAATTGTTTGCCTTGTTTTTTAGTGGGAAATGACTGTTTCTTATTGATTTTAATGGAACCCTGGATATTCAAAAATTCTGAATTTTAAAAAAGAATTCCCAAATCTGAATCCAAATGCTGGTAGTGATGCACATTCCTAGTTCATACTGTTAATTACTTTCATTTCTTTGTGTTGCCTTTAATTGGCACTTTCTCTTTTGAGCTATAGAAGTTGTTCAAGAAACAGAACTGGTCTCAAGGCCAACACAACCTGAGCTTACATGTTGTTCATTGTATCTGTGATGTGATCAGGCTTCCCAACAGGGAAGTGCTATACATGAAACAGATTCAGAGTATGATCTCCTTAAAAAATAGTGAACTAGAAGCTGTGCACTTTAGCAAACATGGTTTTGCCATGGCAAATGTTGAGGTGATCAATAAACCTAGGACAGCATCCAGTTGGAGAATCTGCAACAATTTGTTATGTATTCCAACACAGATTGCTCTGAGACCAAATCTGTGAGTTTAATGAGGCAATATCTCCGAATCCTCTTTCTGAGTTCCATCAACTCATTCTATAATTAAAAGCAAAATCTTTAAGATCTGTATTAGGGATGGGCACGAACCCAGGTCGGTTCACGGTTCGTGAACCAGGGTTTCAGGAGAATGTGTCTCCGATGATTCACTCACAATCCTCCATGTTTTTCATGGAGGTTCAAGAGGTTTGTGGGAGACATATTTAAATGCCTTTGGAGCTTACTTCTAGGTCTTGCAGCCCACCCAGAAATGAGCTCTGAAAGGTATTTAAATTCTGTCGGAGCCCAACACTGACCTGCAGCCCACCAGCCCTCAGCAGTATCTGTCATGTACATAAGAATGACAATACATAAGAAATGACAATTCTGTGTGCTACATGGATCACACTTATTCCATTTGTTCAGGGATTCCTGGAATCAAGATATACATAACTAGACTTGGAATAAATACAAAATAACCCATTTTATTGTTTATAAAGGGTGGCCAAAAGCGACTACACAGACATGTATCTGTGATTTTCCAGTGTGGATACAATATGATAAAGTACCTAATAAATACCTTTTGTTGTCTTAAATGCAAAGAATGCTCTTTGTATTTATCTTCCCAAACACTGCTTATTTTACTAGGCCATAACTCTGTCTCATTCCATAAAGGTGATTAATTCCAAACACAATATACTATTTTGCAGTGTTCTTACTGATAAGGAAGATGGCACCTCTCTAATATGCATAAAATAGAAAGTATGCTCTGAGCTTTATGCTACACATTACCTAAAGAGATTTTTTTTATTATTATATTTTTTCCATGTTACAATCAAGCACATCCCTATTCCCACACGTATTGTATACTCTACCCTCCCTCCTCCCTCCTCAAAGTTTATAGCTGTTTCTGTATCTTCGGCAATAGTCCTTTATATAAGTCCTCCTTCTGTCCTTCTTGCTTCCTCTATTTCCTCCTACCTAAAGAGATTAGCAACATTGATACCGGGTAAGTTGGGGGAATCTGTTATTAAAGATAGAATTAGTAGGCACATTGATGAACAAAAGCTATTGAGGAAGAATCAGCATGGATTCTGTAAGGGAAGATCTTGGCTTATTAACCTTTTAGAGTTCTTTGAGGGAATGAACAAAAACATGTGGACAAGGGTGACTCAGTAGATATTGTTTACCTAGACTTCCAGAAAGCTTTTGATAAAGTTTCTCATCAAAGGCTCCTAAGTAAACTCAGCAGTCATCGGATAAGAGGACCAGTCCTCTTGTGGAGTAAAGACAGGTTCATTAACAGGAAACAGGGAGTATAAATGGGCAGTTTTCACAGTGGAAGATGGTGAGCAGTGGGGTACTACAGGGCTTGGTACTAGGTCTGGTGCTTTTTAACTTGTTCATTAATGATTTGGAGTAGGGAGTAAGCACTGCAGTGGCTAAGTTTGTGGATGACACTAAGTTGTTCAGGGTGGTGAGAACTAGGGAAGACTGTGAGGCACTCCAGAGGGAACTATTGAGGCTGGACAAGTGGATGTCAATATGATAAATGAGGTTCAATGTGGGCAAGTGCAAAGTAAAGCACATTGGAGCCAAAAATCCTAACTATAAATAGGTTAAAGAGGTTAGGGCTCTTTAGCCTGGAGAGATGACAATTGAAGCGTGACGATCAAGGTTTACAAAATTATACATGGGATAGAGCAGGTAGAGAAAGACGTACCTTTCTCCATTTCTTACAATACCATTTCATTTTCATTTTTTCTTACAATACAAGAACTCATGGGCAGTCGATGAAATGAATGAGCAGTAGGCTTAGAACACAAAAAAGGAAGTACTTCTTCACCCAAAGAATAATTAACATGTGGAATTCACTGCCACAAGAAGTGGTAGTGGCTACAAGCATAGACAGCTTCAAGAGAGGACTGGATAAACATATGGAACATAGGTCCATGAGTGGCTATTAGCCACCAGGTATAGATGGAACAGTATGTCTGGGGCAGTGATGCTCTGTATTCTTGGTGCTTGTGGGGAGCAACAGTGGGAGGGCTTCTGGAGTTCTGGCCCCTCTGGTGGACCTCCTGATTGCACCTGGGTTTTGGCCACTGTGTGATACAGAGTGTTGGACTGGATGGGCCATTGGCCTGATCCAACATGGTTTCTCTTATGTCTTTAGCTTTCTGTTGACCTTTAAACTACAGTGCTGAATCAAGGAAAGAGCCAACCCACTGAGCTACCTATGATATCGTAACTGCTGTGTCACGTGAGTTACGGAGGTTGATGGCAAGCAGAAAACCGCAGAGATAAATTTTCTGCATTTTCTCTAGCCCTTGCAGTACAGTGTAGAAAAACTATCCCTGCAGCATTCTGTAGGCCCCACTGGCAGTCACCTAACTATAGCAAAGCACTAACTCTGTCCAAGGTGGCTTGTAAAGCAACCCGCAGTTAATAGTGTTAATGATAGTTTACAAATACAATCCATCATAAAAGCAAATATTAACTGCAAAGTAAATGTAGTCAAGTAATTCCTCATAGTCATAGGAGCAGATGGACTTCCACATTCACTTTAAAATGGTCCATGCTACAGATGTTCGCAGTTGATGTGAATGGAGAAGCTCGCTTTGGAGAAATTTTGTTCCACAGGGTTGGATGCCATACATCATGAAAAGACATCACTGCATGGACAAAAAGCAACATAAATGGCAGCTGCTGAGGGAGGTGGCAAAATTGCCCCTCTAATGCAGCAGAGAGTTTCTTGTACAAGTAGAAACACAAGTTAGAACACCACTGATGGAGGAGTCAGGAGCAGTGTTCCCTCTAAGCTGAGTTAGTGTGAGCTAGCTCACAGTTTTTTAGCCTCTGGCTCACACATTTTTGTCTTAGCTCAGGAAGGGATGGCTCCAGAGCAAACTAATTTATGCAGCAGCCAAATCTCCTGCTCACAACTTTAATGCCAGTAGCTCACAAAGTAGAATTTTTGCTCACAGGGCTCCATAGTTTAGAGGGAACATTGGTCAGGATGGGAAATATCTACTTCATTTCAGCCACCAACCCTGGCATTGTCTTTATGGTGCCCACTAAAGGCTGCTGGGGATGTGAAAGGTGGGTAAGATCAACTTTTACTTGCCAGAACCTTCTGCTGGAGATTCATGGGATCCAACCAATTGCACATATTGGAATTACATGGATTTTTGCATCAGGTGATAAATTCAGGATTTTTTTTTTCTTCAGGTAGTTCTGTTTATTGTTGAGTTACTTCTGAATTCTTTGGGTCTTGAATAATTCTCTTTAAAATTCAGGAAATCTAAAGTTTTCTGTAGGGTATAGAGTGAGAGGGATTTGGCAGATATACCTAATGAAAGCTGTTTCCTTTCCTCCCCCCCCCCCAGATGTTTAGAGAGCAATCCTAAGTAGGTCTACTCAAAATCCTACTCAGTCTCTTCAGTGGGCCTTATTCAGGAAAGTGAGGTTTGTCAAAGTAACTAGTAACTATGCAAAGTTAGACTCCAATGGCACCTTTAAACCCAACAAAGTTTTATTCAAGGTGTGAGCTTTCATGTGCATGCACACTTTGTCAGACAATGAAATGGAATTACATATCATAGTTGTATATATAGGGGTGTCTTGCTAAGTTAGCATGCAAAATAGTGAAGATTTTTTTTGACAGATCAAAAGAGTGCTAAAAATATCTTCACTATTTCGCATGTTAATTTAGCAAGACACCCCTGTATATACAACTATGGCTGCGGTCACACGCAACATTAGCCACGCAAGAGATACGGAAGACAAGTGGAGTTTCCGGTCGCGATCTCACCAGCACATCTGGGAAGCGTAGTGCTTCCGTGGCACAACTGAGGCTTCCTGCCGAAAAAGCGCAGCAAAAAACTAGTACCTTGGAGGTACTAGTTTCCAGAAACTGCGGGGCAAGGGCGGGCGTCTGATCGCGTTTCCGGTGGTATCCGGTGCCCGCCCATGTCCCCTTGCGGAAAAGGGTTTTTTCCCCCCACGTCTCCGTGGATGCGCACACGCACCCAACGGAGCATGCGCATTCGTAGTGTACACAAAAAAAGAAAACCAGTTCGCCGCGCCGCGCGCTTCTTCATTGCGCGCAGGCGTGTGTTGTGATCGGCACCTCTCCCTTGCCATGGAACCTCCACAGTACCTCCACAGAACCTCCACAGTAGGTCTGATCGCTTTACTGCATGTTAGTTTGCCCCGGGGCAAACAGCCACACTTCTCCTCTGCAGTTTCCTGCCCGTGTGGCAGGGGCCACTGATATGTAATTCCATTTCATCATCTGATAAAGTGTGTATGCACAAAAAACCTCACACCTTGAATAAAACTTTGTTGGTCTTAAAGGTGCCGCTGGACTCTAACTTTCTTTTGTTGTTTCAGACCAACATGGCTGCCCACCTTGATCTAGTAACTATGCAGTATGGGAGATAACAGTATCTTCCCAAGAGCCGTTTAAGGCTATGAAAAACTTCTAAGTGAAGCCTCTCATAGGGCAATTCTGTGTCCGGCATTCGCTCCACATTTTCTCAACAGTGAGGAAAAGGTGCAGCTCAAAACCACATTCAAATACCCCAGGGCAATGCCATACTGACTATGAAGTCACCCCTGTATCTATGCAGAAGTTACCATAAAACCCGATGATCAAAGAAAGTGAATGCAGCATGCAATGCAGAGGAGAATTTCTGTTCCAAGGTGGGTTTGGTAAATCAACAGAGGGAAAAGCCAATGAAGAATCACCCACAGTCTGAGCTAGCTTTCAGAGAGTAATGAGAAACAGAAAGACATGAGCTCTGCAAATAACAAATCACACAAAGCATGTAGGTAAATCCTGGTTTGTCTGTTCCACCTCTGAGCAGAGAGGATTTCTTTCCTCCAGCTACCTCTGGAGACTGGTACCCACAAGGGGCAGTACTACTCTGTGGTTTCTGAAATCAAATATTGTAACAAACCACAATTATTATTATTAATAATAATAATAATAATAATCATCATCATCTTTCCATTTATTGATCGCTCAATCCATGCAGAGCTGCCGGCTCTGAGCAATTTACAGTTACTCCTGAATTTCACATGGGACTAACAATGCTGGGGGTAAGGGAGGACAACATATATCATTAAATCACACACATTTCGTAGTCGACGGAGTTTGGTCGGCTGTAAGGTCCAGACGTGTTCCTGCAGTGTTCCTTTTTTTTCGGCGTCCCTTGATGTCGTCAGCATTGTCACAGTCACAGCGCAGCACTGCCACCGTCTGGCCGAATAGCCTATTGCAGGCTTTTCTTCTACGCTGCGTAGATCTTTCTTTGCTTTCGGATCTTACGCGCAGACCATCCGATCGGCTAACACAACCCCCGGGGGGGTTTAGTGTGCCCACTCTCTCTAAGGAGTGGTACCCATTTTATCTACTCGCGGAAGCTTTCGAACCGCTGGGTGGATGGCGAGCTAGGGACACGGACTGGCAGCTCACACCAGTGCGGGGCTCGAACTGACAGCAGTCCTGTTCAGCTCAGCTGTTTAACCAGAGGATAAATCCCCTGTGCCAAGGGGGATAAATAAACTAGCCACAAGTCTTAGTTGGAAATCCAGATTTTATGCTAACCAGCAAACTCCAATTTGTTGGACCATTTGCATTCAGATGTCACAACCAGTGTTCCCTCTAAGCTGAGTTAGTGTGAGCTAGCTCACAGTTTTTTAGCCTCTGGCTCACATATTTTTGTCTTAGCTCAGGAAGGATGGCTCCAGGGCAAACTAATTTATGCAGTAGCTAAATTGTTCACTCCCAACTTTAATGCCAGTAGCTCACAAAGTAGAATTTTTGCTCACAGGACTCCATAGTTTTGAGGGAGCATTGGTTATAACTAACCTGGGATGTTATTAAACCATGTTTTATTTTGATGTCTGAATGTAACTTTGGAGTCCTCCTTGGCAGATGGTTATGTAAAGGCCTGTAAATCACTCCATGCAAGGTGCAAAATGAATTTTTTAAAAGGGTTTGATTTGTTTTAGCAAAAGCTCAGAAAAATGCTCTTAATATTAACAACATATGTCTCTAGTTCGATAGTTTCATCTATCCCAGAAGGTGTTATAATGACTGACATGCCGTTATACTCTCCAGTTAAAGATGGATAATAAGTGGTCAGGATTTACAGGACCAACAAGCGATTCTGGTAGAGTAATCTTAGAAAGCATTAGCTAACAATAAAAGAAAGCCATGCATGAATAATCCTGGTGTCAATCAAATTATGCTAAGCAAAAGATCCACATAACAAGGTGAATGGCTCAGGGCAATACAGCTTGCTTTTTGATCTGGTTTGCTACTGCAGGGCAAACGGCGGCTTATCAGAGCATACAGTTGCTGAAAAGATTTGATGCTATTGTTAAAAAGAAAGTAACTTAACATGACTTCTTTCTAGTTTTCTAAAGAGTTCATTATAAAACGAAGATAGCCTCTGATGATCTCTTAAAATACAGCAAAATGCTAGAAAGAAAGAGGAATGTGAACTTTGTAGGAAACAAAGAACTGTGTCAAATTCTGTTGTTGCTGATATAGGAAAAGAAGTTACAAACTGCAGATGGCAATTGTTCCCGAGAATATGTCTGCAGCATTTTCAATAATTCAGCAAAGTGCATCTTTAGCAGAAAGTATTGCGGTTCACTCCTACTGATAACACAAAAGGTAGACTATGACTGTTTCACAGTCTCTACATTCTTCTAATTATAGAATCTATGAGTGGAAAGTGATTGGCATCAGAAAATGCCGGATTCCAGGACCCTTGGTGCCTTGACTAAGTGCCAAATCAGATGTGATATCAGAAGTGTTGTGACTGGAACTCTGAGGAAGAAGAAAAAAAGTTTGGATTTATACCCTGCCCTTCACTACCCAAAGGAGTCTCAGAGCAGCTTACAAACTCCTTTCCCTTTCCCTCCCCACAGCAGATACCATGTGAGGTAGGTGGGGCTGAGAGAGCTCTTTCGAGAACTGCTTGTGAGAGAACAGCTCTGAAAGAACTTGTATCTGACCCAAGGTCACACCAGCAGCTACATGTGGAGGGGTGGGAAATCAAACCTGGTTCTGCCATATGAGAGTCCATGCTCCTAACCACTACACCAAACTGGCTCTGTGAGCACTTTTGCGGGTTGGGTTTTTTTTTTTTTTTTAAATAGCAGTCATATAGTAGGGAGGATGATTATGACTGGGACCATGGCACAAAGGATGGATTTAAAGTCTTCTCCCTGCGCCCTCTTCTCAACTTGTAATGGCTTTGTGAAGCTGCCATTTGTTCCATTGGGGAAACATGCTGACACAGAGACCAATTTGTAAACTGTACACATACTTCAGGACTCATTGAAGTGGTTTATAGGGTTTTATTGTTATTGTCATGGATATGGACAAAAATTTAGGGGAACATTTGCTGGACTTGACCAAAAAGATCATAGAGGATGTTTCTACACATCAGAAACTTTTTGTTTAAAAGTGCAGGAATGAGCGGCTGACTGACTAATGACCTCCTCCCCACCCTAAAGAGATGCATAACTTAGAACAATGGGTCTCCCAAGATAGATCTCCTCACCTTGGACTAACCTCATCCACACTCAGCCTCCCTTCCCCTCGCCCGTTTATGCAACACTTAACACTATTAACAAAACCTGGTAGTTTTCCCCTCTGGTACTTAGAGAGTCATCAAGCACCATTAGCACCTATAGTTCACCTCAGGTAAACCCATCAAGGTTTTCCAAAATCATATTATGTGTTGGAAAATAAAATTATTTTTTTAAAAAAGGTTTTCCAACATCATTTGTTCACCTCTAAAAAACCCATTAGGTCATTGTTTTGGGGGCAAACCTGTCAGATTGCCCCAGGGAGCATTTTCCCCTTTAACTGTACCATGCTGCTCCATAGCGGTGTTTGTGTGCTCTTGGCACCATACCTCACATCCCCACTTGCATGTGGGCCTTCTCTTCTCTGTGAAATGCTGGTTGTTTCACTGCTGCCTCCATGGATATTCTTCAAGATTGGTTACTATCACCTTCCAGTTTGGTGTAGCAGTTAGGAGTGAGGACTTTAATCTGGGAGAACTGGGTTTGATTCCCCACTCCTCCACATGCAGCTGCTGGCATGACCTTGGGTCAGTCATAAGTTATTTCAAAGCTGTTCTCTCACGAGCAGTCCTCAAAAGAACTCTCTCAGCCCCACCTACCTCACAGAGTGTCTGTTGTGGGGAGGGGAAGAGAAAGGAGATTGTAAGCCACTCTGAGACTCCTTTGGGTAGTGAAGGGCAGAGTATGAATCCAATCTCTTCTTCTTCCCTGAAATGGCTTCCTCCCCCCTCCTCCCTGATTTCCTCTTAGCTAGCTTGTGTGTTTTTTGTGTGTTTGTATGTGTGCATTTTGCCCTTTTTATTCCTATTTCAATAAAACCTGTTCCAGTTGAACATCTGACTGGTTTATTTTGAGAATTCTCTAAGGGAAAGATCCCGTATACATAGGTGGAGAATCACAGTTACCCCCTCTTGCTCTGTCTCCTTTAAGCTAAGTCTCCCAATTAAATAGGAGACAGCCTCTTTGGGTAACACAAGTGCCGAAGCGTCTGAGAATTGCTAGGATGTCCAGCTTTGCAGAAAAGAAGATATGATTCAAAGATGGGAGTGTTGGTTGAGGGGCAAAGAATACTCATATGTATGAGAAACTTGTAATCCTTATTTTGAAACAGACTTTGTTAAGATAAAAAGTAGCAAGTACTATTATAACACACTTTACTACAATTATACCTTAACAATGAATAAATCTCCATTGATTGAATGCATCACTTCCAAGGTGCTTGTGTGCATATACCTGTTTTATCGACTGGAATAACTGGACTATGTCTCATCAATTTAAGCGATACTTCTCATAGTAATATTTCAGGACTGAATACTCAGACTTCTACATTATTTTCTGGCCTAGAGTTCTCTCAAGAGTTGTTTCTCCTCTGCATAATAATCACTAAGGTTATCTATGTTTTCTTCCTTAACTGATACAAATTGCCTCTCCTCCAGGTCTGTCTATTTGGATAATTAATCAAAATCTAACCTGAATTAACCCCATTTGTTAATATAGCTAAAATAATTAATCCAGATATAAAAAATTAACTACTTTGAGAAGTAATAAGGGGATATTGTTAATCATCTGTATATTTTCTGGCACCACCTCAGTAATTCTGTGTGAGTGCTGCACAGCATGAGGCAGCAGGAAAGTAGAAAGAATGAGCCATCAGGAAATAGGTATGACAGACAGACAAAATGACCAACTATTCTCCATCTTGTGTTGATAGTTTCCTTTCAGTGCACAGAACTTCCACCAATTATTATTCAGTGCAGGACGGGAGCCCATATGACCTGAGACGGGAGCCCATATGACCTGAGTATCCTGACAAATCCTTGTGCTTGTACCTTTCTCACTGAGAGTGTGCAATAACAGAGTCTCTGATAGAGAGTGCTTTTGTGTTGCTGCTATTGCTTTGCTAATATTAAATTTAGAGTGTGTGTGTGTGTGAGTGAATGAGGGGGGGCGTGGTCAGATGAGCACTTTGGTCCATTGTTGTTGTTTCTCCCCAACGGATTTAAATTGTTCATTCAGACAGCAACATATGTATCCTGTCCCACAGTCGTTAGTCCCCTGTGCTCACCCCTGACTTTGCTGACACCACAGAAAGTCCTGTATTTAAAGATCCTGCCAGTTTCACAGCACTTCTGTGGATGTCTGATTGCTCTCTTTCAAGGTGAAGCCTTTTAGGAAGTCAGATCACTCACTTCCTGTTTTGCCACCATTTTTTTTTTAGTTACCAATGTGCACATAAGTGGATATGCATCGCAAACTTCTTAGGCACCACTTGTGTATTTCGTTGCCCCCTCCCCCTGCCCACTCCATTCACCCCTCTAAGCATACGTCTGTCCCCAGCTGAACTGAAGAGAGCCCCGTCCTCACTCCGGAGCCACTACCTCACCTGTCCCTTCCCTGAACTGTTTGCCATATAAAGTGGCAGTGGTGGCAGAGGGAGGCAGCAGCAGCAGTGACAACAGTGCCACAAACATCTCAGCTCGTTTCCTGCCGTGGCTGCCCTGAAGAGCAGCCCCCAACTTTCCCCAGGCATGCATGAGTCTTGGGGAACAGGAGGCACCAGTTCTGCCACGAACTGCAATGTGCCCCTCACTGCTGGTCATCCTGCCACAGCAGCCACAGCCCTGAAGGAGCTATGCTGGGCTGGAAGAACATCTCCATCTTCCTGTAAATTTATTTATTTATTTATTTATACTTTCAATTTAATATCCCGCTCTAATCCCATAGTTGGGGTCTCTGAGCAGAAAAGAGGTGAGAGAGCCACTCTGGGGTGTCTAATCGAACCACCCCGGAACAAAAAAATCCAGATCAAATTAGAAAAGTGGTCACATAGTGACCAATATAGGCCTGCTATATTTCTTTTTTTAAAATAGACTTGCAGCACAATTCAAGGCAGAGTTTTACCCATCTAAATGCACTGATTTGAACAATTTAGAAGGATGCAACTCTGTTTAGGATTGCAGTTTTAGTCCACGAGGGCCTCTGTTTCTTCTGTTTCTCTTAGCATACTTACTGAAGCCTATATAAATATGACAACGACATGTGCCTCTGTGCAAATTTCCCAGGATGCTGCAATTGGGGACAGTGGTCCTAGATTCAAAGACAAGACTGCTGTCTATAGCTGGTATCCTACAGACCTCACCAGGGAAAGCTCATTCCTCCTAGCTCCATGTGGCATGCCCGAGCATGATGTAGGCCTGAGCTGCAGCCCTCCACCATAACCTAGCTTCCAGCATCTGTGCCCAGATGCCCAGTCCTGCTGACCTAGGACATCTCTTCCAGTTCAAATGCTGGAGAGGTAGGTTTATGACCCAAACACCAGCCACTGGAAATGCTAATATTTTTGTGCACGGGAACTGAAGGAATGGGTGTTCAAATAGGATAGGCTTATGGATCAGGATGTGATTGCACATTGTCTTATGGCACCATTATTCAAGTTTTTAAAAAAGGGATTACTGTAGGTCCCTGTATTTAGAAAAGTTAACCAGCCTGGAATTAAGATCGGTTTATACAGCTTTAAGATTTCAATCCATGTCCTCAATGATCAGAACTGGACATTTCTTTGGTATCCCTGCCCCCCCGAGACTTTGTATTTGTGATATGGGGGAAGTTGATGATATTGTACATTATATTCTGAGATGCCCATGGTATGAAGCCCTTCGTGGATTAAATTTGCTTCTATTCGCTGCCCTTCCAAACGAGGTGGTATCGCCTTTCCGGATCTCCATGCATATTTTTCTGCAACTGTTCTGTCCAACCTGGTGTGTCAATACCACTCATTAGTCTCCTTGGGCTGGGCACTCTTGGAAGAGAGACTTCTCCCTTCTGGTTCATTCAAAGAAGCTATGTGGTCTACCTCGCTTAAACCTGACTGCAAGAATACCAAAAACCCTTTTCTGTGTGCAACGTTGTCGGTTTGGCTATCTTACCAGGATAAGATCTGCCACCCGACCTCCCTTTTGATCACCTTTACGGGCCAATTGTGGTTTCCCCCGGCTAGAGACCACCATTCATTCTGCATGTGGAGACAAGCAGGGATCACTCGTATAATAGATGTTGTTTTTAAGGGCCGGATAGCCCTGAAACAGACACTGGAGGCACAATTTAATGTTACGCTGCCTTGGTTCGAGTATCTCCAACTGCAGCATATTTATTTATTTATTTATTTATTTATTTTTCATATTTATACCCCGCCCTCCCCAGTGGGCTCAGGGCGGCTTACAGGGGCAAGACAACCTTGCCATAATAAAACAATAATATACATAATAATTTAAAAACATATAATGCATCTTAAAAAATCCTAGTTGAACAAAGTGCTCAGTGACTTCCATGATCTAGG
>NW_015163657.1:85058-105218 GCF_001447785.1 Gekko japonicus | reverse complement strand
ATGAAAAGAGAGTTAATTAACGTTCTGCTCACAGCTGCCAAATCATCTATAGCCCGATTTTGGAAGAGCACTAACCCGCCCACAGCTGCTTCCTGGCTCTCCGTTGTCTGGGACTATTTCATGTTGGAAAAATGTACTGTTTATTTCGATGCTTCTCGGAGTGAGAGGGAATTGCATAGTTCCTTAGATAAATGGTCCTTATTTTTGGAAAAGGTGGAGCAAGGGGAGTTGATTGTTTAAGTGGGTCATGGGAGGGTTTCATTCTATGTCTCCATGTTATACTGATTTCATTCTTTACTTGACCATAGTGATTTCTATGATTGTCTCAAGCTTTATTGTTCATGTCTTTTGAAACATTAAAATATTTTTAAATTAAAAAAAAACGAAGCCCTTAGGCTAAAGTACATCATCCCTATTATTCCGCAGTGTAATGGACTCTCCAATCTTTTGGGTGAATTGATGATATTGTACATTATATTCTAAGATGCCCATGGCATGAAGCCCTTAGGCTAAAGTACATCATCCCTATTATTCCGCAGTGTAATGGACTCTCCAATCTTTGAAGCGAATCCGGATCTCAGACCTTGACCACTATGTCTCTAGCAGAATGGCATTATTTGCCTTAGCAACAAGGAAAATCAGAATGAGTTTGGTATTTAACACAAAGTAGAAGTATAGGAGTATACTGATATTTTTCTGTTGTCTACCTCACCATTTTATGACCCGATGTATTATGTTATGGCCTATGGCTAAGACAATAAATTTATACTGATGTAATATTTTTGTGGCATATTAGCTTACAGGGTTTTTTGGTGTGTGTGATACTTTTGTTTACAGTTAAGTGTTTCTGGTCTGATAGCTCCACAAGAGCTGCAGCCAAGCATCTATTATTTAGGGCAGGCCTGACCAGTCCAGTGACTTTCTATGGCTTCCAGTCACAGGGACTGGTGTTGCATGTTGCTAATCCCTTTGGGCTAAAATCCTAAAGACCTGGAAGTAAGTCCTACTGAATAACATGGAACTTACTTCTGAGTAGATCTGCTTTGAATTGCTCTCTTGGTGTTTGAACAGGAGTCCCCTATGCAAAGATGTGGATCATTCATGAGGTTGTCCCACCCTTGTCCCTGAGTTCAAGTCACAGTCCCTACTGTAGCAATCAGTTTTTTCTAATGAAAGGCAATTTTGACTCAGAGAAAGCAGAGAGTGTTTATAAAAAGGAAAGTTGCTAAAAAGGAATTTTACTCATTACCCCAGATTTAAAAGGAGGGCTATTTGGGACTGAACTTTAAACCCTGCACACAAATATGCTTGATGTGTGAACTGTGTATTATACATGCATGTCACATTAACAGATTGTGTACAGTTCTTCCTCAAGATTTTCCCCTATGAATTGCATGACAGCCAGATTCCGGATAGGCAACTTAGAAGTGGAGGCAGAAAAATGGAGTTCCCTTAGCAACAAGAGCTATATAAAAGGTCTTAAAACACCTCCTTTCATTAACTAATCTTTTCTTTCTTCATTTTTTCATTGAGATATTTAAAAAGACAGAATTTGTGTAGTAGCTAGAATGTATCAAACAACTTTGATATATTTATAGCACATATGCATGTATTTATTTGAGAACTTATTGCCACACAGGAAAAAAAAGAATAGGCTACACTGTAGAAATAATTGTAATGACTGTAGTTCAGAATAGAGTGAGCAGAGGTTTGTACTTTCTGGATGTGAAGAAGTCTCTTTTGTTAGAGAAAAGAAGAGGAAATGTTAGGAGAAAATAGAGAACAACATGGCTTCACATAACTACGAAATGTGTGTATGCTAAAAATAGAAATTAAGCACAAGGTCAGAATTCATCTATGGGCTACCTGACAGATTTCTGGCCTTTTATAATAAAGCAATTGACTGGAGAGTGGAACTGCATGTTTTGTGGAGGCTTCTGATCATTCTGAAACTCATTTTTCCTTGTTCACTTCCCTCCTTCAAAATTGCCATCCACAAGCTGCTTTTGCTCCTACTGACAAAAACAGCTGGGCACCTACCCACATTTAGTCAACAAGGAAGTAGCTTGCAGGTGGTGATCTGGGGAAGCCGAAATGACACATAGGATGACATGTAGCCCTCCCCACCACCCCAAGTCACAGTCATTACAATCTGAAATGCGGTGTTGATGTCGGCGACAAGCATGTCGTCAAAGTAGGGCACGACTCCTGGGATGCCCCGGAGGAGGCCTTCCATCAACCCGTGGAAGATGCCCAGGGCAACATTCACACCAAACTGTAGCTGGTTCACCTTGAATGCCCCTCGGTGTGTGACTATTGTCTGCATCTCTGCTGCGTCCTTGTCAACCGGCAGTTGTTGGTAAGCCTGTGCGAGGTCAAGCTTTGTGAAGGTCTGGCCGCTGGTCAGGGAAGCTAGGACGTGGCTAATCACTGGCACCGGGTATGCGTGCTGCTGTAGCACCTTGTTGATTGTGCACTTGTATTTGCACAGATGCGGATGGACCCATCTGGCTTCACTGGAGTGGCAATCGGTGTTTCCCATTTGGCGTGGGAAACCAGTTCTAGGACTCCCTGCTGGATTAGTTTGTCCAGTTCCTCTTCAATGCGAGGCCACAGGGCAAAGGGGACTCTCCGGGCTTTCAGTCTGATGGACGCGACTGTTGGGTTGAGGTCGAACGTCACAGGCGTGCCTGTATATTGGCCCAGTGACCCATCAAAAACTGTCAGAAACTCCTGGTAGATCGAGTCCAGTTCAGTTTGGCAGAGTTGATTTACTCCGGTGACTGTGATGCCTAGGGCCTCGAACCAGTCCAGAAAGAGCAAACTAGCCCTGCGCCCTTCCGCTATGAGGAGTTTCAGTGGTCCCTTGAAATGCTTGAACTGGACCTCAAACGTTGCTGCGCCTGCTACCGGAATGTGTCAACCCTGGAAGTCTGAGAGATGCACACTGCTGGACTCCAGGTGATGGCGACTCCTTTGTGGGAAGAGCTGGCGCAGGGTTTCTGTAGAAATGACTATGAGCACTGATCTGGAATCGACCTCCATCTCGCAGGGCTTCCCGTCTAGGTGTATTGAGACCTTTATCTTTTTCCTGATCTTCATTCTTGTGTTCAGGATGGTCATTGGACAGGAACAGGGGGTCTGTCACGACAGGGCATGATAGGGTCATAGCATGACATTTGGTGGCTGTCACTGCATCTGCGTGGTGAACCCTACTGCTCCACTGTGGAGAAATCGGCGGGGGCTTCTCATAGCGGTGCAGCACACTCTGGCAATGTGTCCCTGCTTGCCACAAGTTCTGCACTTGGAATCCGGGAACTTTCAGCAGTCTCTGTCATGGTCACCCCAACAGCTGGTGCAGGGTGACTTCTCTGTTGCTTTCTCGGGGGCACGCTTGGACCTAGTCGACCTGGTCTTGTGCACTTATTCCTCCTCACTCTCTGACTCATCAGCAGACTCATGGTGCACTGTCCTTACCTTCCACTGAGTGGTTGAGCTGTTTGACTGCACACACTTCCCGCGTTGAATTCTCGGCGGCTTCCACTGTGAGGGCCAGGGCTGGCTCGAGGTTTTTCGGTGCCCTAGGCAAAACTAGCACCCCCCAGGTGAGGCTGCCATGTGGCGCTCCCTCACCTATGACTTCCCCCCACTGCCGTGTGCCTCTCTGGCGCTCAAGACGGGTGCTAAGCTGGGCGTATTGAGTGTGGGGGAGAGGGGGCTACAAAGCTCTTCGGAGGGTGGCCCTTCTGCTTTTTCTTTCCCCCATCTCCTTCCCCCCTGGGGAACCAGGACCCCCCCAGCCACGTGCCCCCTGTCCCTACATAGCGGCCCCCCGGTCAGGGACTAGATGCATGCAGGGCTTTTGGCAGGGGGGGCTTTTGGCGGTGGGGGGGTGGGTGCAGTTTGGTGCCCCTAAGGGCTGGCCCGCTCTAGGCGAATGTCTAGTTTGCCTAGTGAGTGAGCCAGCCCTTGTGAGGGCCTCCCTGTAGGCCATTGTGAATGATAGCTCTTGCTTTGCGAACAGCCGTTGCTGGAGCTTCTTGTTTCTGAGACCGCGCACCAATTGGTTGAGGAGCGCCACTTCCAAATCTGGGAAGTTGCATGTCCTGGCAGCCTTCTGTAGCACTGCAATGTAATCAGCGATCGTCTCGCCCGCGGCCCGGTCATGGTTTTAAAAAGCGTATCAGTAGGCAATTTTTGAGGTCTTGGGTGAGAAGTGATTTTGGAGTTTCTCCTTGATTCTCATCAGGGAGACTGTCAATATGTCCTCTGGCGCCACGAGGGACTGGGCCACATCAAAAATGGTCCTTCCGCAAGAACTAAGGAGTGTGGCCATCTGCGTTGCTTCATCCTCCATCTTGTTAGCACGCAGACGGAACTCAAACCGAGTGATGTATGAGTCCCAGTCTTCCAGCTCTGGCTCGAATGGATTGAACTTGGAACTGGCTGCCATCCTGCGGGGCTGTTGTGCTTCAGGATCAGCAGGGCATTGATTGTCTTCTCCCGTCAGTTGGGGAGGCTCTTCTTCGTCGGCCGTATTGGCACTGGTTCATCAGGGCTGCCTACCCACTCAGCATCCCACCTTCATCGCCAGTATAAAATATCAGTCTTAATGCAGCTCTTAAACAAGTGATTCAGCTTTATTAACAAGAACAATCAACAACACCACAATACAGTAAGTAGCTCAATTTATACTCCTTTGGCCTGGCAAACCACACCCCCTAGGTTGTTAAATCCCAATCCTAACTTGTAGATAACAACCAATAGTTGTTGCTCCCTCCAAAACCATCCCTAAGCTCTGATTAGCCCCGTGTGCAAAGTAGCCAATCAGAACATGCAGTTAGGATACCAGGTCTCTATGAAGCTGTGGACTGAAGCTCAGGTCAACTCAACTGTATGTATTAAGACAATACATAACACCAGACTTCAGAGATCAGTTCTCCTGGAGGACGTGGCAGCTTTGGAGAGTGGCTACTATGATTTCACATCCTTGCTGAGCTCCTTCTGCACTATAAACTCTGTCTTCTCCATTCACCACCCCCAAATCTCCAGGACTTTCCAAACCAGAGCTGGCAGTCCAAGCACTGTAAAGAAAAGAGTCTGTGTGATAGATGGAGACCTCTGGGACAAAGAAATAGAGAAAACAAGAGGTAGTTGAGTTATGTTTGCTTTGATTGTTTCTATGGTTATTTGTTTAGTTCTGTTTTATTAGGGGGTACCACAAGCAGGTCTGGAGAGGCAGCATATAGATCTTCCAACTAAGGAACTAATTAACTAAGTAAATAATATGGAGATACAGAGTGCCGGTGGAGAGAAAGGAAGGGAAATGTGCGATATGAGTATGTTGAAAAGGAGAGAGAGAAAGAGGCAAGACTACATTTGGGGGATGAAGAAAGAACAAAGGAAAGATTGCCTCGGAAGTTACAACAGGTTTTTTAAAATAGTGATGTCAGTGTTCCCTCTAAGCTGAGTTTGTGTGAGCTAGCTCACAGATATTTAGCCTCCGGCTCACACATTTTTGTCTTAGCTCAGGAAGGATGGCTCCAGAGCAAATTAATCCATGCAGTACCCAAATCACTCACTCAAAACTTTAATGCCAGTAGCTCACAAAGTAGAATTTTTGCTCACAAGACTCCATAGCTTAGAGGGAGCATTGGATGTCACCCTCTCAAATGAAAAAATATATATGTACAAGTGGTTCTCAGAGCTGTGCTCTTTTGGTTTCTGAACAGCAGTGCCAGCCTCGTGCACTTTTTAAAATGATAGATGTTTCAAAACACATTGCAGTATAGCAAATAGTCGGCTATTCAAAGAAAAATAAATCCTCTGGGTATGCCTAACATGGGCGTTCGGATCCTGGCTCTTCTCTTTAATTCAGGTCCATTTCACAAATGCATTTTAAGAGGTGGCAGCATGAGGTGGCAACTAACATATTAGAATGCACCGTCATGGGGAGAAAGATTTTGTATAATCTATCATTTCAAACACAATGCTTTCCCATGGAATCAGTTCTTTCAGGCCCAGTCCAGTCCAGTCCAATCCAGTGTTAAGGAAAACAACCACTGCAAATCAGTGGTTCACATATGAACCAGCCTCAGGGAAATGAGAAATGGGAGTAGGTTGTGCTCTTTTATTTGATTTCTACATGATGGGAGGCTTTTTTTTTTCTAATCCAGAGTTTCATTTCAGTGTTGACTTTGTATTTATGTTTTTTCTGTTAATAGCATTAATCTTTGAGTTGGTAAAATAACACATGCACCCCTGTCTGTGGAGTTCATAGGTACCCTTATGAGACAGCACTGCTTGTGTAGCAATCCTTCGCTGTTTAAGAGCTATTAACTCAATGAACAGGCCCAACAAACATTTCTTAAGCAGAATCTTGTATCCAGGGGACCTAGTCTTGTATCCATGCACACAGATAAGAAATTAAAAGACACTTGTAGATGAAGGGTATTTCAAGGAGAGATAGGCCCTACAACATTTTCAGAGGGTGTCTATGTAAAGAATTTTTTTCTAGGAGACAATAGTGCTGTGTGTATATTTCAGCTAAAATCAGGCAACAAAATGGTGGACAGTGGGGTAGACTATGACAGTGACTTGTTCATTGTCACTCAGTGAACGTTCTGGCTGAGTGGAGATACGAACCAGTTCCCTCCCTTGTTAGATACTCTAATCACTACACCGTACTGGTAAAGTTGTATGTATCATTTAAACAGGGATGGGGACAAACCAGCTGACAAATTAAAGTTCATTATGAATTTTGGCTGGTTTGTGGTTTGTGAAGTGATGGTCGCAAACTGAAGAACTAGCACAAATGTCCACAAATTTTGATGCACTGTGGCCACGGTCAGATGTTCCTTTAGATCTGACTCAGCTGCAAATGCCTGATAGATCTAAAGGGCACAATCAGACAGCAACATCTTGGAAAGGTCCTGCAGCCGTTGGCACCCCGTACTGCCCTGCCACGGAAGCAGAGTTAAAAAGACACTGGGGAAAGTCCAGTCCTAATGCTTGCCGATGGCCACAGATGGACTTTCCACTGCCTGATTGCTCAAGCACACACTCAAGCCGTCGGGATGGTCTGCTCATTCCATCCTGACTTGGTGCCGTTTTTCCCCCTCACTGAGCAGTATGCACATAACCACATACTCTACGAGGAACCCTGTGTGTGGAGGTGTGATTCCTCATTTATGCACATGGGAAACAAAAGGCAACCCCCCCACCCCGTCTGATCATGCAGTGATGGGCTGAGCCCACAGCTAAAAAAGATATGTGCTAGCGCAACACTGTGTCAATTTCCACTGGGGGAAATAGGCTTGCTTCCCCTCCACACCAAATGGCACATCTGATCACAGCCTTTGTGGCATTTTGTGAAGAGCAGAAAGCAGGGGTTCACAAAAAACAGTTGAGTAGCAGGTAGCCTGGAGCCATTTATATCACTACTTTCTGCTCCCCACAGCTTTTTGCTTTTTGGGGAGCAGAAAGCAGGGGTTTCCAAACAGTTGAGCATCGGGAACTGCCACTCAGATGTTTGGTTTAAATGTCTCCAAGCCATTTAAACCCTGCTTTCTGCTCCCCGCAAAAATCCACAGGAAGCAGAAAGCAGGGTTTAAATGGCTCACAAACCAATATAAACTGGGTCAGTTCATGAACTGGTGTATTGGTTTGTGGTTTGGTTCATGGTCCAGCCATGAACCACAAACCAAACTGAACTACAAAAAAATGCAGTTCGTGCCCATCCCTACATTTAAATAATAAACAAAATACCACTCTTCCCGCCATGAAATTGGAGGCAACATGAAGACTAGAATTTGGGCCTCCTACTAATAGTACAGCACTCTTATCACTGAAATACTTAAGCTCTCATTCTCAGCCCACAGCCCTTGAGTACCTTTGAAAATGGAGGCGCTGAATGGTGATTGTGGCTGATAACCAAGAGCTTTGTCTACAAAGGTCTAATCCCTTTTCACAAGACTCCACGTGTCAAACAACAGCAGATTCAACACTAATGCACTGAATAAGTATTTAGTAGGGTGGTGAGGTATGTGCTGCATATATGTTCCAACTCCTCTGGAAGGGTTGTAGAGACAGCATCAACATCATATCCTTTTGAAAAGAGTTCTGTAACTGGGAGGGTAGCAGCTGAAAATACCTCCCCACAAGTCTCCCACTTATCTTACCCCAGATAAGGCTCACATATGAAAGCCTCACTCATCTGTCTCAAATCTCTAGCAGGTTGATATGTGATGAAACAATCCTTTAGGTACTCCGGAGGATCCAAGCTATGTAAGGCTTTAGAGTGCAAACACCCACCCCCACACAATCTGTAAACATAGGTTCAGTCCTTCCACTGCCTCCCTGGAATTAGATGGACAGGAAATGTAAGACTTGGTGTCCTCAATATATTGGAGATATGGATATCTCACAAGCAACTCATTTTGATGTATAAAAACACAAAGAATAAGAAGGAACCTTGAGGAGTCTCATAGGACAATACTTCCTGGGACCTGATTTTCAATAATGATCAAAACCAATGTAGGACAGTATATCCAGGCCCATGCTAGCCAGAAAGCCCCAAAGTTAATTTTTTGTGAAAATGCCTAATACTCATTGAAAACCAATAGTATTGTCATTAAACATGTAAGTTATTTTTGTTGTTCTGCCAAAAACCTAATCTACCAGTGGATGCCCACAACAGACATACTGCAGGCTTAAATTTCTGGAAATCGACATGGGCGTTTTCCAGACTGCCTTAATGTTCCATTTTCATTCCCCAATGTTAGCAGTTCTTTTCCTGTGTCCAGACAACTTTGTTAACATTCTTATGCTATCTTGGTCTTTCCTTGTCCCCCCCCCCATTCTTTCCTAAAGTAGTTTTTCACATGAATTCGCAGGATAGCCTCTTGCTTAGAATCTGAACTGATCGCACTGATAGCATGATAATCAAAACCACCATGATGCTCATGATAACCTGAAAGGCGGCTGCTGTCTGGAAAGTGCCACAGGCAGGCTTTTTTCCTCCTGCCTCCACATACTAAGGTTTTGATGAGTATAGTGCCTCAGACTAAGGCAAACAGTGCAGGCAGAGGTATCACCAACAGGAAGATCTCTGTTCCAATGTACAATTTCATGAAAAATCTAGCCAGAAAAGTTACGGTGAAACAGCCAGATTTCAAGCTATTTTAAATTTGACCCTTACAAGAGCAGTAACTTAACAGTACCATTACTGAGGGTTTTTTAATGGGGAAAATGGTCCATAGGTTGATTTTTACTGCCCCAAATTTGGGATAAGGTATATATAACCACTGAGTATAACCACTGAGATTGCATTTCTTCAGAAATCCTTGTTGAAGGCTCTTCAACATGTCCCATATAGTTCTTCCTCAGCAATGGTTTACATGGAGACTGCCTTTTTTCACTTAAATCTTATACCCATAAAGTTCTTCATTATTGCCTGAAATTATAACATATGATTAAAGACAGATTGCAGAAGAAGTATCACTTGGAAAAAAATTAGTAAGGGTATTAAGCATTGCTGGGCCAAGGAATGTTAAGAGATCCTTAATTACAGATTGCCTCCTAATGAATTAATAGCTCTTTTGGTAACTATAGCTATAAAGAGTATTAAGAGCAGGATCAAACAGTCTGATATCTCTTTGCACTGCAAGTTTCTTAGTGGCACAAGACCATGAAGGTGAACCACTTGAACTGTATTTTCACCGCTTTCACTTTTCTATGGTCTTATTCTATACCCTTGACATATTTGGATGGCTGGTATGCCAAGCAGCCAACTGGTTACTGAAATGATAATATATTTGTGGACAGCAGTCCTTAGAATATGTGCACCTTTATGTTTTCCATTACTCACTGTACTCTTAGTCCTAGGAAGATGTTTCTGCTGATATTCTCACCAAAATTTCTGGATGGAATGTTTTTGATGAAGTCTGGAAACAGGTAACAGATCATGAGAAATGTACAACCTGTTGAGTCACAACAATTTATTCTCTAACATTTAGTCTCATGTTGTGAGAATCAGATAATAATGGAATGGAATGGACTCTCCTTCACTTTCAGCCCCTGCTGCTGGCATCAGAGGAGGTAGAGCCTGCCCCAACTGCTGGGAAATGGCAGGCAGGATCCTGGAACACTATGAAGCTTGGCAGGGCAGCCAAGACAGCAGAGCCTGCCCTTTCCTGGCAATCAGGATAGGCTCTGCTACCTCCAATGCAGCTGGTGGGGGCAAGAAGCAGAGCAGAAAAACCCAAGTGTGGTCCAGAGCCTCCATAAAAGCAATCTTAGGTAAATTCAGGGCTGGGCAGATTTGGTCCTTTTGTTTTAAAATGTAAAGGGATTGGAGAGTGCTCTCAGCTCAGCTCTCAGCTCAGTTGTTTGTATCTGGTCCCTTTAAATTTTAAAAAGTTATTATTTTCTATTAGAGTAGTCCTGGCCCCAGAAATAGAAAATAATAACCCTTTAACGTTTCAAAAGAACCAGGTGCTGCCAAATAGATGGATTAGCTTCCTCTTTTCTCCAGCCCCACCTGAGAAACTTAAACCCTCCTAAAATTCCAGGAGATTGCCATTGCACTCAGAATTTCAAGAGTGTTCTACATGACTTCAGATATACTCAAGCTGACCTGAAATGATGATGCACATCCCTATAAAGTGAGGGAGGCAGGAATGAATCAGGCATCGCCAGATTGGATCATGGTGGAATGTTGTGGAAAGCCACAGAAGAACTTGGTAGGTTCCGTCTTAAAGTTAATACCCAATAGTTTAGAGATTTGATTGTTTATCCTGGCTTGAGAGCCAAAGCAAAATCATCAGGAAGAACAGCTACAGCAGGGCCCGGTGGTCCATTGGCAATAGGGTTGCCAACCCCCCCGGGTTTGGCAGGTGTCCCCTGCTTTTTGGGGGGTTCTACCCGCTGCCGGCCAACTGGCTGGTGGGGGAAGCCCCGCCCCCAAGCCCCAACACTCGCAGCCACCCCTCTCCCTTCTCTCTTGGAAGAGAGGAGGGAGAGGGGTGGCTGCGGTCCATGTGCCCGATCTCCACCTGAGCAGAGATCGGGTGCACAGGGAAATGTTGGGTCCCTTCACTTAAAGGGGCCCCTTTAAGTGAAGGGAGCTGGTGTTTCCCAATGTGCCCGACCTTCAAGCAGAGATTGGGTGTGCAAAGCCTTCCAGCTCCCTGAGCTTAAAGGGGCCCCTTTAAGTGCAGGGAGCTGGCATTTCCTGTGTGCCCGATCTCCGAGGGAAGATTGAGCATGTAAAGCCTTCTGGCTCCCCGCACTTAAAGGGGCCCCTTTAAGTGCAAGGAGCTGGCATTTCCTGTGTGCCTGATCTCTGAGGGGAGATTGAGCATGCAAAGCCTTCTGGCTCCCCGCACTTAAATGGGCCCCTTTAAGTGCAGGGAGCTGGTGTTTCCCCATGTGCCTGATCTCCGAGCGGAGATCGGGCACATGAGGGGGGGATGGACGTCCCCAATGTGATGTCATCATGTCAGGGATGCCCCACCCCCTCAAGGAACAACCCCCCAAAGTCCCCTGCTGGGGGAGAAGATGGACTTGGCAACCCTAATTGGCACCTTATTGCAGAATATGCTGCGTAATCAATAAAACATGGTGAGTGGGTGGGGGTCAGTGACAACAAATCTTTGTCATATGTGTACAGCTGATAAGTGGGGTTGCAAGCTGGCCTGGAGAAAAAATGTTTTGTTCTTCAACAGAGTCATAATGAGATGTTATTTACCAAGTGATGTTATGTACCTCTATGCCATGAAAAACTTTGCCTGCCCATTTCCATACATTCATGGTGGAAAGTGATTTATGGTGACCCCATAGAGCTTTCAAGGCAAGAGATGAATAGAGTTGGTTTGCCATTGTGTGGCTCTGCATAGCAACCCTGGACTACCTTGGCAGTCTCCCAACCGAGTACTACTAGGGTCAACCCTGATCAATTTACGAGATCTGATTAAGCCTCTATTAAATGGATGGGACTTTTTTCTCCAGGTTGTTGGCAACCCTAAAAACAATATTTGCTTCCTATTTTATTACAAATATAGGATTGTAAGTGAAATACATGAGAATAGAAACAGAAATAGTAACAGAAGTAAACAAAGTAACAGAAGCAAACAAAAACTGCTTACCGCAAAAAGACTCTGCAATAGTACAAACACATTATTAAAAGAATCTTGCTCTCACAGAGAGGAGGGGAGATAGACAAGGGGGGCCTTCCCTCTCTTAGGAATCTTTCTGTAAAGCCTGCCTGAGAAAGATGTTGCCTCCTTGAGGGCCAAGAACTTCACTCTGTCATTTAAAAAGAAATCATTCAGTGCAGCTGATCGACTTCTGTATTTAAAAACCAGAATAATACAGAAACAGTTTTGTTAATATTGAGCGGGCAAAACTCCAAGATGCTGATGATGGCAAGGTGATGATTTTTATATAGCTGATTTAAGTTCCGGTTGATGGCGGAACGCTAGCAGACTCACCTCCCAGACCTCCCGGGGCTGAAAGCTGCCCATCAGCAGAAGGAGGGGTGTGCAGGATCGTTACCTCCCCAGGAGCCCGGCGAAGGATTCCTGGCCATGGGACTCTTGGGAGGACGCCTCTTTGCCAGCACGATGCTGGGGAATTGAGGTGACTCCCTGTCCTGACGGTCCTTCATGCTGTGTGTGTCTGAATGGAACTTAGCGATGCTGACCGGGGCAAGTGCAGGAGATCAGGTGGCAGAAACGGAGTTTAAACGAGGTCTGATGACCAAATATGAACGTGAGTTTGACTAAAGCGTATCGGTTAATGTGGAAAGAAAGCTCCCTACCAAAACGGAATAGAATGTGAAACGAGCGGGGGAGGGACGCCTCCCAAGCGCATGAACTTTTAAGCAAGTTTGGGGGGAGCAGAAGAGAAAGTAGAGAAAACTGTTGAGAAAGACTTACCAAGGTGAGTTGGAGCGTACAAGCGCATATTCAGAGACTTTTAAAATATTTGTTAAAGTAAACAATTTGCAAAGATGGCCGGGAAGAGGACGGAGAAAGAGAAATTTGCAAAAATGAAAGGAACTGAGAGTCCATGACCAGGAGGAACCAACGAGCTGGCAAAGACATTGGCGGAATCCATGCGCCCCCTGTTGGATCAGATTAATAATCTCAAGGAGCAGCTGTCTACAATAAATCAATGCATCACCACACAGCAAATGCAGTTGAACGAGACTCTTAAAATGATGAATCAAACAGCTGAGAAGGTGAAAGAAGTGGACACCACGGCACAAAGGGTGAAGAAGAAAGTGCAAAAACTGGAAAAGAAGCAAATCTCCAAAGAAGATCAGCTGTTACAATTACAAATGGAAAAGGCTAATTTGATTCTTCGGTTCCAGGACATTCCAGAGACTAAGGGAGAGAATCTAAAGGAAATGATGAGTGAAATACTGGCCCCAGTGACAGGTATGAAGGCGGAATCTTTGCTTAGCAATATGGATGTGGCCTACAGGTCATATTCCGGGTATATAAAGAAAAACAATCTGCCTGGGGAAATAGTGATGAGATTCTTGAAGAGGCATATGAGGGATGCAATCCTGAAAGCGGTATCTGGATCACCTTTGGAAGTTGGAGATAATACTATCAGGACTTTAAAGGACATTCCATTTGAAATAAGACAAAGGAGAAAGAAATACAAAGATCTAATCCTTTTTCTCCAGACAAATGCAATTGGATACAGATGGCTAACTCCAGAGAGCATAACCTTCAAATTCAAGGGAAAAAAGGAAAAGATTGACTGTTCCAAAAGCATGGGAATTTTTGAGAGTCCAGCTGGGGGAGCCAGAGGAGGAAGAAAAAGAAGGGATGGACAGTAAGTCCAGTGGCGAGCTGGACTCGGGGTCTTCTGGAGAGGACTATCAGAGAAAGGGGCAGCAGCCCCTAAAAGTCCTTATAAACTGTGGAAGAGACTGGGCAAGGGAAAATGAAAGCTGAAGGACTCTGAATTGTGCCTTTGAAAACATGGAAATTATTAATGAGATGCTTAGGGGGTTTTCTTGAAACAGTTAAATTTAAGATTTGAAAGAGAAAATATTATATTTGACTCGGTTCATAATGGGGTTAGCGTGATTAAGAGCTGACGTATGTTTAAGCTAATTTGATGATCTCCTCCCTTGGGATTTTAGTCAGTAGTGGGTATCTTTTCTTTATCCCTCTAAATGTAGTCCCTTCCCTTATTTCTGTTGTGGTTTATAGTCTTAATGAAAATGCAATAAAAAATCCCCTTCGGGGGACCAAAAAAACCCAAAGCCAGAATAATACAGAAACAGTTTTGTTAATATTGAGCGGGCAAAACTCCAAGATGCTGATGATGGCAAGGTGATGATTCTTGTATAGCTGATTTAAGTGGGTCCAAGAGGATGCAATACATAGCCCTGTAAGTGGAAAGAGTCTCTTTTCAGTGAACTCTTTTCCATGTTCCCAATTAAAGGAAAACATCCCCACTTTTTAGACAGTGTAAGTCAAACAACAACATTAATGAAAGGTGGTTTAATCTTGGGGAATCTTGCCAGTACAATACAAGAAATGTCCTCTCACGTGCTTTCTGAACAATCCCTTCTGTCTTGATATCTAGTAGTACAGATAATTAATTGTTCATCCTGACTGGTAATCTGGTGCTGGTTCTAAAAGTGGAAAGTGTGACTCCCTAGACAGACTAGAATGACACAAGAAGTATCTCAAGACAAGACAGATACTCTCCTCCTTAGAATATTCATATCTCTGTGAAATATGTCACTGGTAGAGGATAGATATGGAATGAAACACCCCCCTGCATGCTTCATGGAGCAGACACCTGGTCCCTGTGGTATACAGAGGAAAGGGTGTTGCCTTCATTTGATCCCTTTCCAGTTTCTGTCAACTCTGAAAATGTGTGTGTTTGTACTATAATTTTGAGTCACCTTGTCTTGTTAATGCAGCCAACTAACCCATACAAGTAGCCTTGTGTGTGAGGGCTGCATTAACTCAAAGGATTAAAATAGCAACCACTGAGTGAATGCCAACATTATCATTTTACTGCATTCTGTACAGGGCTTGGTCCTTTCACAACTGCTCATTCTCTGCTCAATAAGGTATGGAATATTTTATAGCTGCCCCCTAATGCAGGCTTCCTACAATATAATAATGGCATCAGTAGAAAAACAATTACATCCAAAGACTTACTCTACTGACTCGCAGACCCATGTTGTGGTTAAGAACTACTAACTGTGATGTTCAAATGATTTCCCTCTCTAGATTTCTGGAAAGTCATTCAAACAACAGCTGGAAACCTTTGGTGTTATGAGGATGTTCCTAACCTTGTGAGGTCTTTTAAAAGTTTAATACCTGTGCGAATCAAGAAAAGCAAGTTTTCCCCCCAAACAATTGCCTCAAGCTATAACAGAAAAAAGGAGAAAATTATCATCTTCCTGTGCGTAATGGCAATTCTCTGTCTGCAGCATCATAGGAGAGGAGAGGCTTTTCTGCCTTGCTTCCTTAATCTGGCTTTAATGAAACAGTGGGCAAAATATCAGTATGACAGATAAATCCTGAATACATTCAAGACATATGGTGTGGACTGTCAAATATGCCTTATTTGAAATGTCTTTCTGCATGTGCCTTTTAATGCTAATTAACAGTGAGAATTTTTTACAAAGAGAATCCATATGCTTTAAAAGCACTCCCTTAAAGCTAGGGTAAGAGTAAGAAGGCAGCTTGAATGGTTGTTTAAAATTTCAAGATGCTTTAGGACTGGCTGCATCTTCCTTGTCTAATACTTGCCTTCCTTTCAGTGCTTGGAGAAAAGTCATGTGAGCTTCCAGGAGAATGTGTGCAGTAGGGGCTGCCAGAGTGCAGAGTTAGCAGAGAGAATGAGTGTGTGAGAGATTGCTTGGTACGCAGGTAAAGTGCAGTCGGCAGTCAGGGCTTCTATAGTCTTGAAGCTAAAGCTTGGGATTCAGCCTGTTCTTTATACCTCAGGAGTTCAAGCCCTACAGGTAACAGAAGTGTTACTTCCAAGGCTGAAACAAAGACAGAGAGGATGCTTTTGAACTCGTGAATCTCTGGGAAGTCTTTGCTCCTTTCCCTGCATTTAAAAAGGTAATATTATTACTCTTGTGTATCTCTTGCTTTCCTTTTCCTAGTAATTTCATGTTACTGAAATCTAATTATTACTAAAAAAGGCATATTTTAAAAGGGTGTTGATGCCTTTCTCACCATACTTAAATCGCTTTTTGTTGTGATAGATACACTAAAAAACTAAGGGGAAGGAGGTTAAAAAAGGGAGTGGACTTGACCACTTTCAGACTGTGGTCCTGAACCAAAAGCGTTTGAGTTCATTTTATCTAGACAGGTTATCAGTCTTTTGGTGCTATCCTGTATTTAAAAGTCCAACAGAGTTTCAAACTGTTTAATTGCTGTGGCTCTGTTCCACAACCCACTGTCTGGAGGACTTGGATTTAATCCAGTTTTCTCTCAATGAATTCTAAGATCTAAAATAGTTTCCGTCAGCACATTTAGGCACAGTTGGGATGTGAATTAAGTGATTGTTTTGTTAAATAATTATGTTCTTTTACCTATGTTTTAACAATTCCTTCCACTACTATGGGATTTCCCATCCTATCCTCTTCTTCTATATACAAACCAATGTTTTCTAGAGGTATTCAGGACCATTTGATGACAACTTTTGGATCTTCATTGGTTTCTCTACTGTACACTCTTCTTATCACTTTCCTCTCTTTCCAGCACTTCCTTTCTTCTATTCCCTCTTCTGAACCTGTGCCGCAAGTGGCCTCCATGGAATCCCCAGTGTACATTTTTCGTGAGGAACCAGGCCCCACTTGCTCCCCAGGACTATGCCCGCTTCCAAGCAGCAGCAGCAACTGGCTCCTAGACTGGGCTGAATATGGCAACAATAGCAGTGGCATGTATGAGGATTCACAGCAGAACCACACTAACATCTCCCCAGCTATTCCTATAATCATCACTGCTGTCTATTCCATGGTCTTTGTGGTTGGCTTAGTTGGCAACTCTCTAGTAATGTTTGTCATCATAAGGTAAGAGGGAGCTTTATTGTAGATTATTTGGGTGCCTTACAGGACAATCCTAAACAGAATCACACCATTCTGAGCCCAGTAGTTGCAATGGCACTAGGAAGATGTCTAACTGTGTTTAGGGTTGCACTAATAGACAGCCTATATGTGTCTTCTCAGAAGTCACTTCTGTTATATTCAGTAGGGTTTACTACCCAGATACGTGTACATAGGTTTGCAGCAATGATCATGGGAAATGCATGAAACAACAAAATAAAGAGAAAGAATGTGTGAACTCTCTGTGTACTTAGGAAGACATATAGAATTACTAAGACTTGTAAATGTTAGGGTTTTAGGGTGCTTCTTACTGTAGGGATATTCAGATCCAGATGGCATAAACAGAAAGAGTAACTGTTGGTGAAAAAACTCACATGCTGTGGCATTTCTTGCTTTATATGCTTTTCTCTGTTTTTTTTTCAATTTAGCAATACTAAGCTTAACCAACAATTTAAAAAACCCTTCCGTCTGGATGTACCTGCAGCCGTTTAAATATCAGAGACTATCTTCTCTTGATTCTGAGACTATGATTTTATGATTTGGGGAAAATAGACTTGAAAGTTGTAAATTCTGTCGTTGCATGATTTGGTAGAGTAGTTCGAAATATGGAAATTGTGGAAATATGTGGGTAGAGCTCCCCCCAGGGATAAGAAGCAGATAATGTTATATATTATTTCCAATATTATATAATAATCATACGCTTTCTCTCTTGCACTCTGCATAATCCATTCTTTGTTTTTTGAAGAAAATGTTTTCATATTGAAAAGTACTGTATATTGAGTGGGGGTTCAATTAAGTCAATGTTTTGTTCCACTGAGAATTCTCCTATGCAAGAAAGATTCCCATAGGCTCAACAGAGCCCTGTTCCCCACCCACTCCTTTCCCACCTAAATGTGCCTACAGGAGCAGTCACAGACAGTACAAAGGGACATTATCTCTATTAGTAGTTCCTTTGGTTACAGTACAAATTATTCTTGTGGAGCACATGGGAAATCTACATTGAATAAAAGGGAAAACTGAATGGGAATGTGCACCCACCTATGTGAGGTGGACCAAGAAGTATCAGGTGGCAATAAATAAATAAATAAATCAGAATTTAAAAGCATAGAACTGTGTGGCATTTACATTTTAGTTTAATCCCTCCAAGGAAGGATATGTAGATCAACACAATAAAATGAATATTATTTTTCCTTGCAAAAAGGTAACTTTAATATCTGACCATAATTATTCTTCTGCTATATCATGTTTTATTAATATTTGTCCATAAACTATTAGTTTTTTTCCATACGCACACACACACACACAGATAGAGAGAGAGATTGTGGATTCCCTTGCCCTCTCAATTTATCACTTATAGATGAATGATAAATAACTAGATAACATGATGGATAATATATTCTTATTATATCATCTTCTCTCTCCATCTTACCTTACTTGGTTTTTCTAAGAGATTTTAAATATTTTCATTACAGAAAGTAACATACCAGTATTAGTTTACATGTTGTATATATTATTACCAAAGTTATAGATATTATTATGAATGTTATATAATACATACTCTCTCTGTACTAGTCTATACACACAGTCACACATACACCAAGCAACCTATACCACTGTGATTTATAATTTACTACATATACACATGCACACAAGTGGTGGTCCCACAAGGACTTGAGGAGGGAATCTCACTTCTCCTCTCACGATTTCCTCTTTCCATTGCCTGCTTTCCCCCTTTTCCTACCTCTTTCCCATCTTCTGGATGACACTCTGGTATTTGGGCAAAAACTCTATGGTAGAAGTCAGTTTTACAATAAGAGTTTTTGCCCAAATACCAGAGTGTCATCCAGGGGTTGTTTGTATGATGATGTTACTGCCTGTGTGATGCTGGCCTTGTGGCCTGGGCCTTTCTTTTTCTCCTGGTAAGCCCCCCTCCATACTCTGCCAATTGCCAAGCGGGATTTGGCAACCCTGTCTCCCATCTTCAACTATATTTATTATTTATTTATTTCATTTATACTTCACCTTTTTCCACAACAAGGACCCTAAGCAGCTTACTTTATTCCCTTCCATTTTATCATTACAACAGCCTTGTGAGATAAATTAGGCTGAAAGTGTGTGACTAGCTCAAGGTCACCCACTGAGCACTATGGAAGAGTGGGAATTCAAACCCAGGTTGCCCAGATCTTAGTCTGAAACTCCAACCACTATACCGCACAAGCTTTCATGGGGCGGCTACTATTGAATATTAGCAAGCAGTCAGTGCTGGATGTGTCATGCAGATCATGTGTTATCATTGCCTGGTTGTTGCTGCTGGTCCTGGCCTTGATGAGTCCTCCCTTAAAGGCTAAAGTAACCCTGAAAAGGTCCTTGGCCCATCCCCCCACCTTTTACTGAGATACAAGACCTGAGGGCTGGCAATACTGTTGTGGTTGCCTAGCAATGACTACTGAGGGCATTTCTTTAATAAAACTAAAGGTGTGGTTTCTGTCATTTTGGAG
This sequence comes from Gekko japonicus, assembly GCF_001447785.1. Lineage (NCBI taxonomy): Eukaryota > Metazoa > Chordata > Lepidosauria > Squamata > Gekkonidae > Gekko > Gekko japonicus. Next base: position 85,619 of record NW_015163657.1, on the reverse strand, counting down.
GGTTTTAATTCCCCCATCCAATGTATTTTTTTCTTTTCTTTTTTAGATTTCAAATTTTTCTGCAAACCTGGGGTTTTTCACGACTTTGCAGAAAGATCTGTCTTGTCTGTCTATGGTCCCAATCTCTGCATTTAATTATCCATAGATGGGGCCCTATTAAGAATTAGATATATTGTTTCTGAAGAAAAAGTTGTTTGGGGTGATTGTGTATAAAAGCTGCTAAACCTACAGAGAATAAGAGAAAAGAGGCCACTTGCATATATATGTGGCTAATTTGTGAATACAACAGTGATTGTACAAATGCTGATAACATTACTGTACTATTTGCGACATTATGGTGGAAGAAAACTACAGATAGATTTTATCTTGACTGATGGTACACAGTTAGCCTGATCCTATACATGTCCATTCAGATATGCATTTCACAGATTCAGATGGATTTAGTCCTAGGTAAGTAAGTTAGAATGGTAGCCTCGGGCAATTCTACGCATACTTACTTGAGGATAAGTTCACTGAAAGGTCCTCTCTCAATGCCTAGACCTGATCTGTGAGTTATATTGT
>NW_015163657.1:72998-85031 GCF_001447785.1 Gekko japonicus | reverse complement strand
GATTCATGCCTTTTGTCATAGAAAACAGAGATATAATTGTGTTTTTAATAGTGTAATTACAGTTCGTATTATTAGGAAACAATCCAGTTGTGTTTCCACAGGATTCCATAGGATTCAATGGGAAGCATGCTTCTGGGTGTAACTTTTCCATCCCCTGCCCAGTTAGGATTAAAATTCTCATGGACTGTACCCTTCACTTAAAGAATCTTTGTAACTTTTCAGACAGCTAGAAGGTGCTGGGGAGAGGCTGTGGCTCAGAGGCAGAGCATCTTCTTGGCTTGTAGAAGGTCCCAGGTTCAGTTCCCAGCATCTCCAGTTAAAAGAATCAAGTGGGAGATGATGTGGAGAGCCACTGCCAATCTGAGTACAGTACTGACTTAGATGGACCAAGGGTCTGATTCAGTATAAGACAACTTCATTTGTTCATTCACTTGTTCATTTGAGACAGCATCCCTATTCAACAGGCAATTAAAATGTAATGCTCAGTGGGTACAAGAAGATGTTAATTTGTATGAACGACCTTATCATCCCTTCTCGGAGTCCTCAAGCGTAGGCTGGGGTATGTTTTTTAAAATAAAAAGTCAGTGTATTAGTGATTACTTTTCCATCTCACACCCTTTCTTTCTGTGCTATGTTATTTCACTATTTTTCTCCCCTAGTGATTACTTTTCCATCTCACACCCTTTATTTCACTATTTTTCTCTCAGACCAGCTGACTTGTTTCATATTAGTGCCTGGTAGGAGAAAAGCAGTGATGTAGTTTGGGGAGAAATGGGAGCAGGTTAGCATGAGTTCTAGTTTTAGATAGGAAAAAAGATACTTTAATTAAATGAGTAGACAAAGATTTGCATATAGAATCTTCCCCATGGCTGTCCTTCTTCTAAACACAATAAAGCCACCTGAGAGATCTTAAATCTTTAATCAGTGGCTCCCCTCACATAGAAAGATGATCTAATTCACAGATGTCAAACTAATTTATGAGGGCTGGATCTGACATAAATGTCACTTTGTCAGGCTGGGCCATATGTGCCATAAAATGTAATGCCAGGTACCAGAAATCGAAATGTTATAAATGACACAGGAAAATTCCATTAGCAGCCCTATTTTTACTCAAAATACAATGCTTAAAACATTAACACTCTTACAGAATTTTCTTTATTTAGCAGTCTTTGATAGCTGACAACTCTTGCTCTGAATTATTGCATCAAGATCTGGAGCCAACGTCTGTGCTGTAGCAATCTTGAGTATGCTGTTCAGGAGTGTATCTGTAAGCTGTAAGCTTTTGATTTATTGACATTCATTACAGAAAAGAGCTGTTCACAGAAGTATGTTGTCCCAAACACAGACATTATTTTAGAAGCAAAAGCCTTCAATTGGGGGTAATTCAGACTAAAAAACTGGTAAAATTTTGTAATGCCAACTTCAAAAAGCTTCTCCTTCAGTATAGTATATATAGTATAGGGTTCTGGGGGACTATTCTTTGAGGTAGGGGCACCAAATTTGCATCATAGCTGCGGGTCTCCTCAAAAACCTTCCCAAATTTCAAAAATATTGGAGTAGGGGGTCCAGTTTTATGGGCCCCAGAAGGAGGTGCCCCCATCCTCCATTGTTTCCAATGGAAGCTCGGTTGTGAGCTGAAGCAGAAATCTTCTGAGCTGGCCTCTGAAATAATGTGAGCCAGTGCGCCCATTGCACTTTAGAGGGAACTGTGCCCAGAACCCTCTTGGGGCTCTGGCCAAGGCTCAAGCAGAGACAGTGGCAGTTTAGCAAGCTCAGGCAGTGGCAATGAAAGCAAAAAAGGCACAAGAACAAGGGAATCCTCTCAGGGCCCGGGCACCAGCAGTGATGAATCTCTCCATCCAAGCCCCCCATGCCTGCCTACTGTCATGTGTATGCTGTTGTTGATATTCAATTGCCCCCCCTTCTATGGCACACAAACCAGAAGTTGTCAAGGCTGCCATCTCTTTGATTGCATAGTGCAGGTGTGGGTAACCCTCATTTCCCTGATGCCCACCCTCCCATTCCCACAACCTGTTATACATTAGCACTGGGACAGTATACAGGGACATAATGCACAACCTCTGTCATCTTGCAATAAACGTAACGACCAGTTGCTTGCGGGCCGGATAAGAGCCCTGGATGGGCTAGTTCTGTCCCACAGGCCATATGTTTGACAACCATGATCTAATCCCTTAACACCAGCAATCTCTCACATTTCTGAAATGGGTATGTTTTTTCTTTACAACTGCTGGATGGAACCTAAGCCCCTGATTCTATCACCTGATCAGTCTTCAGGTCAGGTGGGTTACCTGCCAATGGAGATGGGTCAAAGCCTGAGCCTCCATCTCTGTTCTTAAATCTCTTCTTGCCCTGTCTGCTATAATGTGCAAAACCTTAGTAATCATTCTGTGCTTCAGCTGCACTTCCTATCATTGGTGGCAATATAGCCTAAAGTTAAATATCTGCCTCTATCTCCTTCTTGGTTCTTATAGCATGTAAAAGCATAGACTTTCCTGAAAAAATGCTGATTCTGACTGTTCTGTTTGGCAGGAAGATAAGTTAATAGTTCCGGCTGGATGTTGTCTCTGTCATGCACATACCTGTATAGTAATTAGGGATACCAGTCTACTGGAATTACAACTCATGTCCAGACTACAGAAATCAATTTCCTTGGAGAAAATGGATGCTTTGGAGGGTGGACTCAATGGCGTTGTACCCCACTGAGGTCCCTGTCCTCCCTAGGCTCAACCCCCAAATCTCCAGGTATTTCCCAATCTGGATCTGGCAACCCTACCCACCAGCCACTGGCAATCCCAGGCAATGTTCCCTCTAAGCTATGGAGTCTTGTGAGCAAAAATTCTTCTTGTGAGCTACTGGCCTTAAAGTTGTGAGCGAGTTATTTGGTTACTGCATCAATTAGTTTGCTCTGGAGCCATCCTTTCTGAGCTAAGACAAAAACATGTGAGCTGGAGGCTAAAAAACTGTGAGCTAGCTCACACTAACTCAGCTTAGAGGGAACACTGATCCTAGGGTAGTTACTTTGTCCCTGGGTTGTCCTTTAGGAGGGGCTGTAGTTCACTTGTAGAGCATCTGTTCTGCATGCAAAAGGTCCCAGATTCATTCCCTATGGTATTTCCAGTAGAAAGGAAAACCAAAGTCCTGGCTCAGAATAGGGCAGCTTCCTGAGTTTCCTCTCACTACCCTCACCCAGTACCCAGCACCCAGAGGGGAAGGTGCTATAATCTTACAACTCCCAAATGCTGGGAGTAATGCTGGTTTCCTACAACTCCCAAATGCAGAAAATAATAAATGGGCATAGTTTTTATAGTGAATTTCTGAGTGCATATCTATCCCTATTCCCTCTGAGTATTTATTGCAGATCTATGACCTTCATGGGGCTCAAAACCAGCCCCATCCTTATAAAACCAATAAAGTTGTTTTGGCTCTGTAGTCCTTACAGAAGTTTGGTACCATAAAGACTTAGTAAAAACAATATAAAAATAACAATGAATTAAACAAAATAAATAAATTTATTATACAATGTACTTAAAATACATATTTAAAAACATGGGCCTTGAATATAGCCTCTAGATTTTTACATTTGTATTTTAAGCACATTATATATAAATTGATTTACCTTGTTTCATTAATTTTTATATTATTTTCTGCTCAACCTGAATGGTACCTAATTTAGTTTTCGGGTTGGGCTCACCCTGCACTGCTTTTTTGGTGTGTTCATCCTTACAAAAGGTCGCCATGTGGAAAACATGTACTTGTGGTTTCTATCTGGCTCACAGTTTTCTAATTAAATACCAGTGATCTGGGTGCGACACAAGCCTAATTTACATGTTACAAATGCTGGTACCTTTCCGGGTACCTGCCAAGTGTTTTTAGAAAGTGGGACAGGCCAGCTGGGGCTCTTACCCCACAAGATTTTTGATTGGTCATTGGAGATTGGATTGGTTGTTCAGATTTTTTAAAAAACTTTGCTTTGGCAGAAGCTGCTATCACAGCACAAGGATATTCACTGTGTGACTGAAGGTAATCTGTAGCACCCATTTTGTGGCTGACTCCAATTCCTATAGTAGCCATTTTATGGCTGGCTCTGCCACTTTGTGGCTGTGCCCATCACAATACATCAGAATTCCAAGGTGCCCACAGGCTCAAAAATGTTGGGGACCCCTGGCCTAGACCGATGCATCGTTCTTTAATGAATGCTGGAAAAAGATTTATGGGACTCTTTTCTAATGCATTTCTAAAGCTACAAAACATATGTGTGGTAAATCTTTTCCTTTTTAGCATACATGTGGATCAATCCTTTTTTACATTTGGGTCTCCACTGGATATGTTTTAAAATTACTTAAAACTTTTAGGATGGAGTCTAATTTCAGCTTGTAATGGAAACTTAGCATCATCAGTGTTACGGACTTGCCATTGTGATGCTTTTCTAAAGTAGTAATAGCTATCATAGGCAGAATGTGACTCATCCAGTAATTCTGGATTCACTCAGTGTATCTGGTCTCTATTGCCCCAGGATGCCATTTAAATGCAAGAACTGCTGACTATTATCGAACTCCAAGATGGCCACTTTTCCAAATTATCTTGCAAGGCACATGTGATTTGAATAATTTTCTAGGGAAAATGGATTTAACAAGGAGCTCCTTATAGTTGTGTGGTGAGGGGGAAAAAACAACTTCTCTTCTCAGATACGTCTGATGATACTTCAGGGGAAAGGGATCTGGTTCCTTATTCACAGTTAGCAATGCAACGCAGCTAGGTACCATACAGACTTTCAGTGCGGCTAACTTGAATTTAGTTAACTAACTTTTGTGCCACCTTTCAGTCCAATTTAGAGCCCCCCATGGTCAGATACAATTATAATCACACACAACAATATTAAATATATTCAAACATCATCATAAAACCTGTCGTTGGACACAGCAAAAGACAATATGGCACCATAGTTGCTAACCTCCAGTTGCTAATCTGTTCTGTAAGAACTGCTCTGGGGAGGTGGACTTTGCGGCGTCACACCCTGCTGAGGTGCCTTCCCTCTCCAACAGCGCCCTCCCCAGGCTCTATCTTACTGTGTGTTTTCAAGCTCTGGATATTTTAGTGCTTTGAAACACAGCAATATCTGGCACATTGTTGTTTTTGTGGGAACATTTCTGCCATAACACTTTGGAATTTGTCTTGGGGTAAAAAAATATCCCATATGCAGTAGATACAAGGTTTTTTTTGTAGGGTTGTTAGCCATATTAAAGATCAAAACCAGCATTTGAATTGTGTTCTGAGCTAACTGGAAGCCAGAGTAGTTATAACACAGCATGTTTAATATGTACGTCAGAACAGGTCACAGCAATATCCCTAGATGTTATATTTTGTTACTATTCTTGCTTCATTATACAAATGTGCTGTATTCAGGTAACAGCATACAGGCATTCCAGGATCTGTAGTAGGGTTACCAGTCTCTAGGTGAGTTCTGGAGTTTTCCTGGAATTACAATTGATTTTCAGACTATACAGATCAGCTTTGGAGGGTGAACTCTATGGCATCATTTCCTGATGAGCTTCCTCCCTTCATGATAGGAGTGCCAGGTCCCTCCTGGCCACCAGCAGGGGACAAAAGGTATGGTTGCCACCTCCAGGCTGGGAAAGTCCTGGAGGTTTGGAGATTGAGCCTGGCAAGGGCAGTTTAGTGCCATAGGGTTTAGTGCCATAGAATCCACCCTCCAAAGCATACATGTTGTCCAGAGGAGTTGATCTCTGTATTCTGGAGAAGATGTAATTCCAGGAGATCCCCAGGCCTTGTCTGTACTGCCTCAGACACTGCCTTCCCCAGGCACCAGCCTCAAATGTCCAGGAATTTCCTAAGCCGTAATCGGCAATTATAGTATACAGCTTTACTAAACAATAACCCACATGCAGAACACTTCTATAGTTTTAATTAATTCATACAGCATGTATATATTTGCATACAATTAAGTAAAATATCAATACCTAAAATTACTAATATGATACATTTAAAAGTCCAGAAACAATGAAACCAACACACAATTGTTCTCACCCAAAAGCAATGCACACACAAATATAAGGAAACCCAAACTGCTTTCAAAGTTAAATGCTGTTCAACCTGACAGTACTTCCCTTGGCTCCTGCAAAGTTTTTCAGAAAGTGGGTATGGTTATTGTAAGGCAGGGCATGCTATTGGCTGCCTTAATTAAATTAAAGAGTTTTTATTGGAGTATCAGGAGGACTGGCAAGCACCTTGGCTTTCCTTAGTTGGTGTGTGGTTCTATTCCCCCTACAGGTTTTCCATCTTCCCAGGAGGTATGAGGATGGAGGTATTCCATTCAGCTCCACCTCCTGTGCTAGCCATGTTGTGTTTGGCTCTGCCTCTTTGGCAGCCATTTTAGAGTGGCTCTTACTACCCCCTCTTAAAATTCCAAATGTGCCCACGAGCTCAAAAAGGTCGGGGACCCCTGGACTAGGGCATATATTAGGTTAACCACAGGGTTGCCCCTACAAACAGCCTCTTTGAGGCTCTTGATTTGGAAATGATCGTTATGGGGCTCATGAACATCACATTACAAATCTTCATAGCCACACACAAGGTCTGAACATTCACAGAACAATAGCTCTGATGCTGGGGTGAGCAATTTCAGTGTAAGAATTGGAATGGGGTTCAGGAAGGCCACCAGAAGGTTGCTTTTGATTGCATTTGGATGGCAAATGTACCATGCCCCAGCCATGTGCAGCCACAAGAAGTATTTACATATGTGGGATTGTGGAAAGGAGCAGATGGTCTAGATTAAGGGCTTCTCAAATTTTTGAGAACATTTCCTTTATTTCTTATGTGTGGAACTCAAAATGTAACAAGATGTTACAGGGCACGTGTTGCTGCCCTGAGGGATGAGTGGACGGGCAATGCAGTGGCAAGGGATATTCACTGTAAGAATAAAAATCATATACTGTGGGACCCTGCCCCGTATTCACTGATGGGGACTAAATGGGCAGTGCCAACACAGAATAATCTTCTGAGGTAATAACAAATAAGTAGGACTGATGAATAGCAAATAAAACAGCCAGTCTCATAATACCCTTTCTAGCTGTATGGTGTAACTATATTCAAAATACCATTTCTAGGATTATTTCCACCATCTCAAAAAGATTATCATAGATCAGGAAAAGATACAAAAGATCATTTGCCTTTTAAGGAAAGCTTAAGAAGATTATTAAGAGGTGACCTAATAGAAGTTCACTGTGTGGGCAAAGAAAAAATGTTTACCCTGTCTCATAATATTAGAATGCGTATTCACCAAATGAAAGTGATTGGCATTCAGGATGAGGAAACCTATAACATTTTTAAAAACCTGTGTCCAAATTAAACTTTTCTAAACACATGATAACTCTGTTAGGAACAACTACAGCAGCAGCAAAGCTGTTGCAATTTAAACAACTCTACTAATTATTAATAAAAAATAAAAGAAGAAACCAAAGCAACAAGGAAACAAAATATAAAATCATTTTGAATTTTTCTTTGCGCCAGTACACTAGAATAAACACTTAAATACTACATGTTATAGGACAGCTTAATGTAAATAAGTATTTGCCAAAGTTAGTATCTGCTTATCAAAAACCTGTCATGTTTCATTTCTATTCAGATGAAGTCCTATAATTTTTGTTGTTTGCATGCCCCTTGGTTTTTTGGGCAAATAATTAGCTTTTTCTTCTTAATATGGTATTTTTTATGAACAGACTGCATCATTAAGATTTCAAGATGGTGCTTTATGAATAGATGTTCATCATTACACATTTCTGTGGATCAGATGCTCAACTGAATGGGCCATTTTAATGCTGAAGAATTAGTATTCATCATACATATCCCTTTGTATATCCCTGTGAATCTAGATTGCTCTAGCTCACTCAACTTTCTCGTAGTTGTCAGTAGAGATGGGCTCAAACTGCAGTTTCACAGTTTGGTTTGTGGTACATGGCTGAAATGTGAATTGAACCATGAACCGATATGCCAGTTCATGAACCAAAATGGTTAGTATGGGTTTGTAAGCCATTTAAAGCTCCCTGCAACTTTTAATGGGGACCAAAAAGCAGGGTTTTCCAAACAACTGAGCAATGAGGAGTGCCACTCGGCTGTTTGGTGTAAATGGCTCGGAGCCATTTAAACCCTGCTTTCTGCTTCCCACAGAAAACCACAAGAAGCAAAAAGAAAGCAATGGTTTAAAAGGCTCTCAGCTGTTTTTTGTTTATGCTCAGCTGTTTTTTTGTTTTATTTTTTGGGTCAGCTGGTTTTCATGAACCAACATGAACTACCATGAACTGCATCAAAATTTATGGTCATTAGTGGTGGTTCTTCTGTTTGCGAACACTGCTTCACAAACCACGATTTAAAAAAAAATTCTTTCAGTAGTGACAGGAGGATGTCAACTGCTAACTTTAAAACTAAGATCCCTATAAAGCAAAATAAAAACAGTACATTTTCAACTGGTCATCAACATGCAAAATTATGCTATCACTTAACTGTTGTTTGATCTTAGTGGCAATAAATCTATCAGCCTTACTATAACTTGACTAATTTGAATAATCTAATCACAATCAGTCACAAATCCAGTTCTGCTTCTGGACAGTAATGCTTAATTGGTAAGCAGTGAGTCAATAAATCAGTTAAAGGATAGAATAAAAAGGAAGTGGAGTACAAACCAAGAGTTGTAAATGCTAGTAAAATAGCCTAGAGCTCTGCCAAATGTTCAATGTGCTTTGGGGAGCAAAAGTTACACCTCCTGAAATACCCAAGCTACTCTTTTCATTTTGTCTTCGGGTTGAAGTCTGTAGCCACTATTCTTTCTGCCCCTCAGCTGGTGCTGATCTACACTATTTACTTTCAATGTCACCACTAAAAAGGGAACATGGCAACCTGATATGGAGCACTTTCAGTGACTCCAGTCCTTTCTCATTGTGGGGTGAACAATGTGCAGGGAAGGAGGGAATTCACTTCTCTTTCCTTACCCCTCCCCCAATTTACATGTGAACCCATAGGGGGGCTAAATTTATCAGGTTTTCACGTGGGTTCTGAAAATACCAAGGTCAGCTGAGACAAGGAGGGCTTTTTGTCGATAAGGTCAGCTGACCCCAGCCAATCCCAGCTGATCCTTGTCCCTTTTCCTTCTCCTCTTTTTTTAAAAAATCAATCTGCATTTGGCAATCTTTGCAAATTTTGTACTCCCAGAACTGTGATTATAATTGGAAAAACTGGCAGACTACCAGCAGCATTTGAAGTCAGCTTCCAATATATAGTGACATTTGAAGTGTTTAGTGTTTTGGCTGTGATGTGACGCAGTGGGGGGGGGGGGGAAACACTCACAGACTGGCTGTTTCACCAGACAGTCTGCTCATCGGAAATATATTATTTATTTTACTCTGTTATCAGGTCTTTTTTTCTGGAGAAATGCAGCAGAACAGAGTTCCAGACCCTTTGTGTGGAAACAAAATTCTCAAAAAACATTTAAAAGTTCATGAGGGGCACTGAGGGAGCATGTTATCACTTGTTACAAAAAATTAAAATGGACTGAATTCTCCTTCAAAACACATGAAAATCTTTAACCAACTGAAAAAACAAAACACTATTATGCCTACAAGAAACTCATATAAAGAAGAAATATAAACATATTTTAAACAATAAAAACTAGGCAAAGTATAGTTTGCTTCAGCAGAAAACAAAAAATGTGGAGTAGTCTACATAAACAACTAGAAGGATTAAGAGACTCAGATGGAGAAACCAGATTTCTGAGGGGAGAAACCAGATTTCTAAGGGAAGAAATCTATAAATAATAAGAAAGAGGCTATTCTCCAGGAAACTATATGAAGAAGCTGTGTTACTGCTGAAATATACTAAGCCAAGCATCTGGCTTCTTTGGAAGTAAACAGTTTTAGAAAGGCATTCCCCCTGGCAAGGAGTTTTGCACTCCGCTCTGCAGTGCTTGAAGACACTAGGCTTCAAGCACTAACAAAGATGAAATTGAGCAAACTCCGGAGGATGGTGGAGGACAGGAGGGCCTGGCGTGATGTGGTCCATGGGGTTGCAAAGAGTCGGACTCGACTGTGCGACTGAACGACAACAACAACAAAAACCTTTAAAGAACAGATATCTATGCAACAATGGGAATGACTATGGGGAAAGGATATCAGATTTACAGTCAGCGAGATGCTAAGAGAAAATTGGTTCAAAATGTTTTTCAGACGGCATATAACTCCAAAGAACAATGATAAACCAGATAAAAAATACAAAGGGAAATGCTGGAAATGTCAAGATATAGATGGAACTTTTTCATATGTGATGGACTTGTAAAAAAGCAAAAAGGCATTGGAAAGAAATACACTGAAAAATGCAGAACATATTAAAGTTTAAATTCCCAGTGGAAGCCAAGGGCATGCTATTAGGTTTTCTACCTAACAAATTACCAAACGTTTTCGGAGAGATATTCAAATATATGGTGACAGCAGCTAAAACTATTTACACAGCAAAATGGAAACTAGACTTCAGTCCACATTTAGAAGAATGGAAAAATAAACTTCCTAAATATGCAGTAATGGCTAAATTAACAACCTGTTTGAGAAACAGATCTATTACAAAATTTGAGGAGAGATGGAGTGTGTATTATGATAGCAGGAGACAAACTTAAATTGAGAAAATATAATATACAAATGTATGATAATGAAATAGAAGTAGAATTAAAATCTGTTCCCAATGTAATATCTAGAATACAAATGAGTTCTTGATATGAGCTATCCAATAGACTTCCTTTTGCACCTTTAAAAAAATATATATTTATTGGATTTTTATGCTTAACTTTTGCACCTTGATATATTACTTACCTATTAAAGAGTCTAATGAATATGTAGAAATGGCAAAAATATGTTATATTGAATACACAGTAATGATAAAACTAAAGCTGTAGTCAAAATATGAAGCTTGAAATTTAAACCTAAAGGTTGAATACAATTGTACCTTAACAGAAGTAAGAACGATTGTATTTTATAGATAAAACCTTAAAAATTGTAATGAAGGGGATGTAAGGGAAAATATTTTGTCTTATACTTTTTGTACTACATGATTGTCTTTGACAAACGCAATTATGTTGTATAACCCCTTTTTTCTTTCACTTTTCTGTATCCCCACTGTTCTCCTAAATTAAAAAATAATAATTAAAAAATAGTTGTTGTAGATTTTCCAGGCTGTATGGCCGTGGTCTTGGCACTGTAGGATCTGACGTTTCACCAGCAGCTGTGACTGTATTGTACGAATAGATTCCCAAGCCAAAAAGAAGCCACAATGAGGAGGAAAGTTCATTGGTTATTTAATTGCAATCAAATAACTGAAAACAGTTAGGCCAAACCAGCCTATCAAAAATTGACTTCTTTCTGAGCAATATCAGGAAGTACATGAAATTTTATACCACAAGTGACATAGGCAAAAAGATAACATCCAGAAATCCTAATTGGCCACAGAATGACAGAGCATCATCTGAGTAGTCTTTTATTCATTGGTCAGTTATAAGAAAAGGTGTGCCTACGTGATATATTAAATGTTTATTTAACCTAACCTTATTAATAATACCCAAGGATTCTTCATACCCAAACAGAAGGTGTTTTTTTTCTGATATGAAATTAAAGCCCCTGTTGACCCAAACACTGCAGAGTTTTTATCCCAAACAACTAAAACCATGAACTCTATACTTCAGGCAAATACATCTATTGAGAAACCTATCTTCTGCTGTACCAGCAATACTGTACCAAAGGCCCGTTAAAAACACCAGACAGATAGATAGCCATTTCATCCAAACAACTTAAAGGGAAAAAAGAATGTTGTTTCTTGTCTGCTAGCATCAGCTAAAAAGACACTCTAACCTACAAAGGAGAGGCCTTACCACTTATAGGCTTTTATTAAAACAAATTCATAAAACCTTAATATGAAAAAAATAATAAAACCAGAAAAATATAAGTATATAAATAATTATTT
>NW_015163657.1:48341-72842 GCF_001447785.1 Gekko japonicus | reverse complement strand
GAAGTGACGTCGCACGCTGGGGCCATTTGAGGGGAAAACTCTTTGTTTTCCCCTCAAATGGCGTGGCCCCGCCCAGCGTGTGACGTCACTTCTGGTGACGCCCCGGCGGCGCGCGCGCGCACACACGCACGATCGGCTCCTGGACCAGCAGGACGCTCCCCCGCCGGTCCGTTTTCAAGATTTGGCAACCCTAGCACAAGGTCCCGCAGGGCCCTGATCTCCTCCGGGAGCTTGTTCCACCAGGTAGGAGCCGCCACTGAAAATGACCTGGCCCTTGTTGCCACAAGCTTGGCCTCCTTAGGGCCCGGGGTAACCAGCTGGTGTTGTGACCCTGACCGAAGTGCTCTTTGGGGAATGTATGGGGAAATGCGGTCCCTCAGGTAAGTCGGACCCAGGCCATGTAGGGCTTTAAAGGTAAGCACCAGCGCTTTGAAGCGAACCCGGTATGCTATAGGCAGCCAGTGCAGCGCTTTGAGCACAGGTCGGGTGTGCTCCCAGACCGGGACGCTCATCAACAACCTGGCCACAGCATTCTGCACCAGCTGTAACTTCTGGATTTGCGACAGAGGCAGCCCCATGTAGAGAGCATTACAGTAGTCTAGCCTCGAGGTGACCGTTGCATGGATCACTGTAGCTAGGTCATTGTGGTCAAGGAAAGGAACCGACTGCCGTATTAGCCGCAGATGATAGAAGGCCAGTCTGGCAGTGGCTGCCACCTGGGCCTCCATCATTAAGGTGGGGTCCAGGAGCACTCCTGAACTCTTAACCTTCGAAGCTGGCACCAAAGGTGCCCCATCGAAAGTCGGAAGTGGAAGCCCTAACCCCGATCCGGTCCGACTCAAGCACAGGACCTCCATCTTCGCTGGGTTTAACTTCAGCCTGCTCAGCCTTGTAAAGCCCAGTGCAGATCTTCTGGGTCGGAGTCTGACCAGCCACACAACATCAAATAGAGCTGGGTGTTATCTGCGTATTGATGACACCCCAGCCCATACCTCCGGACAATCTGGGCGAGGGGGCGCATGTATATGTTAAACAGCATCGGGGAAAGGACAGCCCCCTGAGGCACCCCACACTCAAGTGGGTGCCTCCGGGACTGCTGTCCCCCTAGCACTACCCTCTGTCCCCGGCCTTGGAGAAACGAGGCAAGCCATTGAAGGGCAAGCCCCCTGATCCCCCTGATCATCTGAATTTTAAAAAAATTATATATTCCCATCCATGCTACAACTGGCATCCTCAGAGGTATAACACAAAAAGATGGAGTACTCTGTGACAAGGTGAGGATGCTAGTCACAGCTGCTGGTGAAACGTCAGGTCCTACAATGCCAAGACCACGGCCATACAGCCCGGAAAATCTACAACAACAAATGAACTCCGGCTGTGAAAGCCTTTGACAACATATTTAATAATAATAAAAAAATAAAAATAAAAAGGAAGACTGGAGCTGAATGTCAAAAGCCCTCATGCCATTTTATCTTGGCTCTGATGTTTCTAAATATTCTTCTTAGGAGACAGATTTATATTTTTTTTCCTCTTCTTCTTGTGCTCCAGGTACACAAAGATGAAGACAGCCACCAACATTTATATTTTTAACTTAGCTCTGGCTGATGCCTTAGTTACCACAACAATGCCTTTCCAAAGCACAGTGTACTTAATGAACTCATGGCCATTTGGAGATGTGCTGTGTAAGATCATCGTTTCCATTGACTACTACAACATGTTTACCAGTATATTCACGCTGACCATGATGAGTGTGGATCGATACATTGCTGTGTGCCACCCTGTGAAGGCTCTGGACTTCCGTACCCCTCTGAAGGCAAAGATGATCAATATCTGCATCTGGCTGTTATCTTCATCAGTGGGCATATCAGCCATTGTTCTTGGAGGCACCAAGGTCAGGGAAGGTGAGTTTAGGCTCTGCTCTGTGCACGGGATCATCACTGTTTAATGGGAAAGGGTTTTTTTTTGGCCACTTTGTAGTAGGATCAAAACCACATTCAAATACTCCAGGCCAGTGCCGTACTGACTGCAGAGTTACCCCTGAATAGCCATAAAATGGCCATAAATCAAACCACCATGCAGTGTGGAGGCTACCATAAACTCCGACAATCAAAGAAAGTGAAAGTGGCATGCCATGTAGAGGGGAATTTCTATCCCAACATGTGTTTGGTAAAACAGCGGAGCAAATGCTAGCTGCAGAATGGGCCTATGACTCAGTAGACTAAAAGTTTTTTTTTCTTTCTGAGTCGACATTGGGTTGCCATGCCACACCACATTAAGTAAGTGTCCGGAGGTGAAATTCCCATCGCCATCCCCACACTCACAAACCTTGAAGAAAGCCAGATGGTTGTCAAAAGAAAAAGCAGGAGACATCATCTTGCAGCTCAGGGAGGCATCACCAGCATCTCCTAGGTTCTCAGCTGGATTAAAGGAGGGACTTTCCCCAGGGGGAGGAGAGGCCAGCCACAGTGACAGGGAGATTGAATAGCAAAGGAAGACTGGTAACAGGTGCGTCAGCTTCAAACCACGCCAAGGGTAAGGCTAGGGGGTATGTTCAAGGAGAGAGTGAAAGCAACCCATTGGGAGGAAGGTTTGGCTGTCAGCCAGATCCTTATGGGGGAGGAGAGGAATTGGATGGCTTGGGCCTCACTCCAAGGGGGAAGACTTAAGCAGGGAGTTCAAGGCTGGCCAGGGAGGAAGAGTGTGGGAGAGACCCAGAGGGCTGGAGACAGCAACGGGGAACCTGCAAGCAGGAGAGAGGGACTCGGGTGTCTACCAAACCCACCTCCTCCTGCATCATCTGAGGCCACTCAGCATAAAAGTCACACCCTGGACTTCCGGTTGATGGCGGCACGCTCACAGACTCACCTCCCGGACCTCCCGGGGGTGTCTCTGTGCTCCGGCAGACGGAGGGGGTGAGCACCCTGCAGACCCAGGACCCGACAGTAAATCAGCCTGTAAGCCATCCCTAAAACATAGATATCCATGCTACATCATCATATTAGCAAACCAGGGTTTACACTGGCCATATGAAAACTCTGGAAACGTCCGTCCTGAGAAAGATGCTCCATGCAATAGCTAAAGTGTAGGGAGGCTTCCTACATGGATTCTACTGTGTAGAGAGCTTCCAGGCATGAACACATCTAGAGATGCTCTAGAGAGTTCCCAAACAATGGGGGTGCTCCACATATGATGTAGTCACAGTATTACATCTACATATGGAGAAGCCATTCTGTGGATTATTATTTTTTTGCCCCAGCAGCTTCTATGTGACAGTTATAACATAAAAATCAGCCCTACATTTTCTGTGTTTTCACTGTGAATTTATTGTCAATTAGAGCAAAATACACAATTTATTGCAGAGGAGAAAAGACTGTTGGGTCACTGATTCAATCAAGTGGGCTGGAGTATTATCGTATGCCATATAATATTCCCCCCTGCTCCATAAATTCCACTTTGTAAATCGTGCATCTCCACTGTCAGCAGTTCTTCCTTATTACTTCCAGAGCAAGCCCTCTAAAAGCTTCTGCTTCTCTTTCCAGCCACTAAAAATGTGAATGCTTCAGTGCATTAAGGAGGTACAGAACTGTGTATTGGTAAAGAGGCAATAAAATGTATTTGCAAGGTGAGGCTGAGACTCATTCACTAAAAGCAGTAGTGGTATCAGACTGAATGTGACAATGTTTACAGACTTCAGGCTATAATGAGGGTGAGAAATCTGGGCTCAGGGGGAAAGACTCAAGTGGGAAGAAGCCCCTCATATCTCCCCATCACCCATTACACTTTGCACTTGCATAAAGGACTGGAAAATACCAGGAGTGCTCTAACACCCTGCTTTTATAACTCATTTTATGGAAGTAAATTGCCAGAGATTATCCCTCTGTTTCCACTAAACTGAGATAAACATTGATTATATTTGTTACATTAACTGAACGGCAACAATCTCACTATTCCCCCCCATCTTATCTGAATGATTTTCCAGCCTAGGAAGAAACTAAAGTAAGAATACTCCATATTAATGGACAGAGCATTCCTGTGCTGCAGCTGTGCCACAGTGGCTGACTGCTGCATAGCTATGGCAGTGCTAGTCCATTCCCTATGGGTATGAGTTATGCAGTGGCCAGCAAAGTTGGTGGGTTCATAGCATTTTCTGATTGTAACTGGGGTAGTGTCTTTAGCAACTGTGCCACTGCAGTCGGTGGATACATTGTATGGAGGCGGTGACACTATGACAGAGCCACCAGAACCAATCAGGGGCCATGTGGCAAGGGGGTGGAGTCCAGCATCCATCTTAGGCGGTGGGCAGAGAGGAGTGGGCCACAAGAATGTCTCCCGTTGTCAGTAGAACATCCCCCACCCCCCTTAAAGGGACCAACTCCGGTCAGCAGATCCAGGCACCTGATGGGGGGAAGGGGGTTTGGGCTGCCTGCCCCACAGGCATCCACAGCTGCCCCAATGCCCACACAAAGCACAGGGTCCCTGATGAGCAGAAGGGGGGCTACCATTTCCACCTTATGCATTTACTCACTGAAGGGTGCACTTTCCAGCAGCCCAGCTATATTGCCTAGGGCACTCCTGCACCACCCCTGCCAGTGGTGGAGCAGGAGAGGGGGCCACTATGGGTAGGCTCAGATGTGGGGGTATGCAGCACCCCCCTCCTATCGCCCAACTCCCTCCTTAATAGAGCAAAGGGGGTCTTGGACTGGAATGACTGCCATTCCACTCTGGGCTCTGTCATTCCAGTTCGAGAGCAATGAGTGCTCAGAGACTGTCATTTCAAATCCATTCTGTATTCATAATTACTTCCATGTGTAGTAATGCAGTACTAATGTATTGCAATGGAAACCATGAAAGTCATTTGGTGTTCCTTGCTGCCAGTATGTCCAATGGACATATCCCCCCCAAGCCCCCCCACCTGCGGCATTGGCTTCCCCCAGCCATTGACTCCGTGGACCCCCATGATTCCCCGGCCCCTCAGTATTTTCTTCACAGCTGTCTTCCCACTGGGTGAAAGAAGCTCACCCCCCACTTCTAGAGTAGAAGAAGAAGAAGAAGAGATTGGATTTATACCCTGCCCTTCACTTGGAGTCTCAGAGCAGCTTACAAATTCCTTTCCCTTCCCCTCCTCACAACAGACACCCAGTGAGGTGGGTGCGGCTGAGAGAACTCTGACACAAACTGCTCTTTTTCAAGGACAGCTGTGCCAGAGCTTGTGACTGACCCAAGGTCACATCAGCAGGTGCAAGTGGAGGAGTGGGGAATCAAACCCGGTTCTCCCAGATTAGAGTCCATGCACTTAACCACTACACCAAACTGGCTACACCAAACTGAGTAGAGACACAGTTATGAACTCCACTCATTAATTGTATTCATTTCCCAACTTTCTCCCCCAAGTGGCTTACACAGGCCTGTAGCCAGTGGGGGTGGAGCGCTGTTGGCGGTACCCCCTATCAAATCTTGGATGCCCTCATGCCAATCTTCCCCCCAGTCTTCCCCTTTAAGTCCCCTTCTTCCCTTCTCATCCAGCTGGGCAAGCTGCAAAAAGCTTGTCTGTGCAGGGGATTGGACTAGATGACCCTGGAGGTCCCTTCCAACTATATGATTCTATGATTCCCCCTTTCTGCAAAAGCTCCTTATGGGGGGGGGGGAGAAAGAGTGCACACTCTCTTTTGCAGTTCTTTGGGGGACTTTGCCCACTTCCCTTGCAAAGGGCCACCTGCTCAGATCAGCTTGGGGGGGGGAGGGTCTTCCTTCTTTCTCCAGAGCAGCCCAGCTTCCTGGAGGCAGAGCTCCACGCCGAGGGTTCAGGCAAGTACAGTGAAAGGAAGGAAGAGCTTGCCACACCAGCCCGAAGCCAGCTGAGGTAAAAAGCTGCTACTCCACTCCCTCCCCCCATTCCCTTTCCTTCCTGTTCTTTTAATTTAATTAGTGCCCCCAGTGCCCCCACTTGAAAAAATTCCTTGCTACGAGGCTGGGCTTACACCAGTCTTCTCTCCTTCGTTTCATGCTTACAACAACCCTGTAAGGTTGGTTAGGCTCAGAGTGTGCATCTGGCCCAAGGCCACCCACCTAGCTTCCATGGAACAAGTGAGGAACAGAATCTGGGTCTCCCAGATCTTGTATCACGCTCTAACCAGAACATCAAGCTGGTTCATTCACCCAGACCACCCTCTGGTCCCTCTCCCCTTCACACATAGGGTTCCCAAATCCCCCCGGGGGGCGGATTTCCCCCCGCTTTCAAGGCCCGACTTCCGCCCCACGCGGAAACAAAGAGTTTCCCCCTCAAATGGTGTGGCCCCGCCCCCAGCGTGCGACGTCACTTCCAGGTGATGCGCGCGCACGAGTTAGACGCCTGCCGGGAGCCCCCCGCTCCCGGCCAAAATTCATTTGGCAACCCTATTCACACAGCAGCTTGTGAGGTGAGGGAGGGAACCTGTCCTTAGGTCACCTTTGGAGGTGCTGCTGGGCCCCCGCTATGTTTGGCAGATGACTATGACCAGTGGGACTGCACAAGCATCCACAGCCACCCAAGGCACCCAAGAGCCCTCTCTCAGACATGTCCTGAGGAAGCCCTCTGGGCGAGTCACAGATGAGGTGGGGAGTGAGTGAGGCAGGGAGGGGTGTGGAGCTCCTGCCATGTAGTCAAAACCAACCAAACAGACAGGGAGACAATTCTGGCACAACACAGACTTTATTGAACTGCAAACCCTGGTGAGGTGTGAAGACTCCATCTGCTTCCTCCCTGGGGCCATGGAAAAGAGGACTGAGGATCCCTGGCATGGCCTGTGTCTGTGGGATGGCACTGCAGGTGGAACTTGGAAGGGCTAGCTGGGTGTGATGCTCCACTTCAAGAGGAGGGCTGGGACAGCAGACTGAGCAGAGTGTGTGTGAGGAGGCGGGACTTGCCACACTCACAAGTCTCCTTTTTATTTATTTATTAAATTGCAAGCAGGGCTCAGGGAGGCTTACAACAGTATTAACATTCACATCCACCTACATTAAAATAGTTCAATAAATAACCACAGTAAAATTAGTATACAATAACACTTAAGGTGGCGGAAAAACCTAACTCCTCGGTCTACCTTGGGGGAGGGGCTAGGGTTGCCAACCCCCCCGGTTTGCCAGGGGTCCCCTGTTTTTGGGGGGTTCTACCCGCCCCCGGACATATGGCCGCAGGGGGAAGCCCCACCCCCAACACCCACAGCCACCCATCTCTCTCCCTTTAAGTGTGTGCAACCCGTGTTTCCTCCCAAGCCAGATCTCCGCAAGCTTGCAGGGAAACGCCAGCTTCGTCCTCTTAAAAGGGAAACGCGGCTGCTCTTGAAGGGGAAACGCAGGCTCCTGCATTTAAAAGGGAAACACCGGCTCCTTTAAGTGCAGGGAACTGCTGTTTCTGGAGATCTGGTGCACGGGCGGGGGGGGGGCGGAAGACGTCCCCAACATGATGTCATCACGTTGGGGATGCCCCACCCCCTCCAGTTTCCCCCAAAGTCCCCCGCTGGGGTGGAAGATGGACTTGGCAACCCGAGGAGGGGCCAAGATGAATGAGGAACCACAAGCGAGTGCCAAAAGAGGTCTCATCGCAGTCCTCAACCAAAAGCCTGGCAGAACATCTCTGCCTTGCATGCCCCACAGAAAGGTAGCAGCTCCCGCAGGGAACGGATGTCTTCCAGCAGAGCGTTCCACCAGGCAGGGGCCAGGGCTGAAGAGGCCCTGGCCCTAGTCAAGGACAGACAGACCTCTCTCGGGCCGGGGACCACCAGCAGGTTCTTATTTCCTGAGTGCAATGCCCTTCCAGGGGCATATTGGGAGAGGCAGTCCCAAAGATATGTAGGTCCCTGACCGCTAAGGGCCTTAAAGGTCAAAACCAGAACCTTGAACCTGATCCGGAGCTCCATTGGAAGCCAATGCAGCTCATGTAGCACTGGTTGAATATGTGCCATCTGCTGAGTCCTTGTGAGGACTCACACGGCTGCATTTTGGACCAGTTGACGCTTCCGAGTCAGGCACAGGGGCAGGCCCGTGTAGAGCAAATTACACGGTAATTCAAACTGGAGGTGACCGTTGCGTGGATTACCGTGGCTAGGTCAGGGAGCCAGCTGCTTAACCTGGCAAAGTTGGAGAAATGCCAGGTTAGCAACCTTCGCAACCTGGCCATCCATGGATGGGGAAGAGTCCAGGGTCACGCCCAGAGTCCTGATGGTCTGTGCCAGTGATAGTGGCACACCCTTGAGAGTTGGGAGCTGGCAACCCAAACGAGTCTCCCCCCTACCCAGCCACAGAACCTCCATCTTTCCTGGAGCCAACTCTGTTTTAACCATCTCACCACAGCCTCCAAACCCTTGGCAAGATTCCTGGGGATGGTATTTCGCCGGTCACCCATCAACAGATATAGTTGGGTGTCATCAGCATATTGATGGCACCCTAACCTGAAACTCTGCACTAGCTGGGCAAGGGGGCGCATATTGCAGGTTGAGTTTGAATTTTCATCTGTGGGAAAGTAAAGCACAGATATGTCCAGCCATGGCAAGGGGGCACAAGTGCCATGGATATGTTGTCCTGACAAGGTCTGCAGATGCAGCTGCATGGTGGGGAGGCTCACCACACACACCTTGTGGCACAAGACGTTGTTCAGTTGCACAGTCAAGTCTGACTCTTCGCAACCCCATGGACCACATCATGCCAGGCCCTCCCATCTTCCATCATCCTCTGGAGTTTGCTTAATTTCATGTTTGTTGCATCTCATCTTTTGCCGTCCCCTTCTTCTTTTACCTTCAATCTTTCCCAGCATCAGGGTCTTCTCCAGTGAGCGCTCCCTTCTCATTTGGTGACCAAAGTATTTGAGCTTCAGCATCAATATTTGGCCTTCCGGGGAACAGTCAGCGTTGATTTCTTTTAGGGTTGACTAATTTGCTCTCCTAGCAGTCCAAGCGGCTCTCAAGGGTCTTCTCCAGCACCATAATTTAAAAGCATCTATTCTTCGGCACTCAGCCTTTCTTATGCTCCAACTCTCACAGCCATACATTACTACTGGAAATACCATTGCTTTGACCATTTAGACTTTTGTTGGCAGGGTGATGTCTCTACTTTTTATTATGCTGTTTAGGTTCACCATACCTTTCCTCCCAAGGAGCAGGCATCTTCTAATTTCATGGCTGCAGTCACCGTCTGCAGTGATCTTGGATCCCAGGAACGTGAAGTCTGTCACTGCTTCCATGACTTCCCCTTCTATTGGCCAAGGAGTGATGGAGCCAGATGCCATGATCTTAGGTGTTTTTGATGTCGAGTTTCAAACCAATTTTTGCGCTCTCCTCTTTCACCCTCAACAAGAAGCTCTATGTCCTCTTCACTTTCTGCCATTAGAGTGGTATCATCATCGGCAATTCTGAGGTTGTTGATGTTTTTCCCGGAAATCTTAATTCTGGCTCCTGAGTAATCCAGGCTGGCATTTTTTATGATGTACTCTGCATATAAATTAAATAAGCAGGGTGACCACATACATCCTTTTCCTATGCTAAACCAGTCAGTTGTTCTATATCCAGTTCTGTCACTTCTTGACCCTTATACAGGTTTCTCAGGAGACATGTGAAGTGGTCTGGTACTCCCGTCTCTTTAAGGACTTGCCATGGTTTGTTGTGATCCACACAATCAAAGGCTTTAGCGTAGTCAAGGAAGCAGAAGTAGATATTTTTCTGGTACTCCCTTGCTTTCTCCATAATCCAGCGAATGTTGGCAATTTTATCCCTAGTTCCCCTACCTCATCGAAACCCAGCTCATACTTCTGGCAATTCTCTATCCACATACTGCTGAAGCCTAGCTTGTAGGAACTTTGCATGTGCAATGAGTGCAATTGTGCGATAGTTTGAACATTCCTTGGCATTGCCCTTCTTTGGGATTGGAATGTAAACTCACCTTTTCCAATCCTGTGGCCATTGTTGCATTTTCCAAATTTGATGGCGTATGGAGTGCAGCACTTTAACAGCATCATCTCTTAAGACTTTGAATAGCTCAGCTGGGATACCATCACCTCTGCTAGCTTTGTTGTTAGTAATGCTTTCTTAGGTCCATTTGACTTTGCACTCCAGGATGTCTGGCTTGAGGTCAGTGATCACACCGTCATGGTTGTCAAGGACATTGAAGTCCTTCTTGTATAGTTCTTCTGTGTATTCTTGCCATCTCTTCCTAATCTCTTCTGCTTATGTTAGGTCCTTACTGTTTTTGTCCTTTGTCATGGCCAGATATGCATGGAATGTTCTCTTGATTTCTCCAATTTTCTTGAAGAGATCTCTAGTCCTTCCCATTCTATTGTTTTCCTCTATTACTTTGCATTGTTCATTCAGGAAGGCCTCCTTATCTCTCCTTGCTGTTCTCTGGAAATCAGCATTCAGTTGGGTAAATCTTTCCTTTTCACCTTTGCCTTTCACTTTCCTTCTTTCCTCAGCTATTTGTAAAGCTTCACCAGACAGCTACTGTGCTCTCTTGCATTTCTTTTTTTTGGGGGGGGGGGGTTGATGCCTCCTTTTGGGGGCAGTATTGAACCTCCATCCATAGTTCTTCAGGCACTCTGTCTATACCTCCACTATATATTCATAAGGGATATGATCTAGGTCAAACCCAAATGGCCTAGTGGTTTCCCCAACTGTCTTTAGTTTAAGCCTGAATTTTGCAATGAGTAGCTCATGAGCTGAGCCACAGTAAGCTCCAGGTCTTGTTTTTACTGACTGTATAGAGCTTCTCCATCTTTGACTGCAAATTATATAATCAATCTGATTGCAGTGTTGCCCATCTGGTGATGTCCATGTGTAGAGTCACCTCTTAGGTTGTTGGAAGAAGGTGTTTGCTATGACCAGCATGTTCTCTTGACAAAACTCTGGTAGCCTATGCCTGGGTTAATTTTGTTCTCCAAGGCCAAACTTGTCCATTATTCCGGTTACCTTTTGACTTCCTACTTTAGCATTCTAGCCCCCTATGCTGATGAGGACATCTTTTTTTGGTGTTAGTTCCAGGAGGTGTTGTATGTCTTCACGGAACCGGTCCACTTCAGCCTCTTCTGCATCAGTGGTTGGGTCATAGACTTGGATTACTGTGAAGTTGAATGGTTTTGCCTTGGATTTGAACTGAGATAATTATGTTGTTTTTGAGATTGTATCCCATTACTGCCTTTCTCACTCTCTTGTTGACTATAAAGGCCACACCATTTCTTCTGCTGGATTCTTGACCATAGTAGTAGATATAATGGGCTTCTGAGTTAAATTTGCCCATTCCCATCCACTTCAGTTCACTGATTCCCAAGATGTCGATGTTCATTCTTGCCATCAGTCTTGCAAGATGGTACCATCCAAATTACACTCACCTGTCCTGTGTTGAAGTGCTCATGGATTGCTGGTGATCCATCCACAGCAGCACCTACAGCTGCTGTTCAAGGCTGTAATTCTGCAAGGAAATGAGTTAAAGGATCACATGGCAAGTTGGTTCACCATGTACAGTGGAGTAGCTGCCAGAGCCCCCCAAACTACAGATTCTCCCTGTCTGCTGAGGGTGGGAAACAGGCAAATGACAGAGCATTCTCTCTGCTCCAAAATGTACCATCATAACTGGCTGTTACACTGGCATATCTCAGACATACGCCAACACAAAAGTCAGTTGGCTCCCTGAACACTTTCACCCCCCCCCCCAGGACTATCCTTTAAGTATCTTATTTGTATCTAGCATAATGGTTTTAATTGGGAATATAGAAGGGTATGCTGTAGCCCAATCTTGTCAGATCTTGTAAGCAAAGCAGGTACTTGGATGGGAGACCACCTAGGAGACTCAGTACAGTAAGGCAATGGCAAACCAATTCTGCTTCTCTTTAACCTTGCTGGAGTAACCATAAGTTGGTTGCAACTTGCTGGCACATACATACATAATAGATATGATTAATACTGGATGGTCACAAACAACAAAGTGTCCCAGTCCAAGACTGGCAAAGTTCTTTCCCATTTTGATAGGAGTCAAGTCCTATAACAGAGCAGAAGGCTAGCTGAACTTTTATCCAACAAGGAGAGCAGGGGAGAAGCAGTCAGAAGTTAATAGCAAGACAGCCTGATGGCCCCTCTCAGAAATCAGTTTCCAGATAAGAGGGAACCAGCCCTGAATTAACCATTAAGCCAAATAAGCATGTGCTTAAAGCACCAAGGGAAGGGGGACACCCCAGAGTTTTTCCTCTAGCTATCATGTCCTTAACTCTTCCACTGCCACACGCAGCTTTAGTCAACTGACGAGTTCCAGTTTATATTTAATATAGTTGTGGGGTCTGGCCTGGGGGGTGGCCTGGAAGAAAACTGAATTTTTAATCTCTTATTCCACCTTCAGCACATATTGAGTCTTAATGTGTGATCAGTAAGTAATGGAAGGGCCGAGGGGCACCACTGCTGTGCTGTGCTGAGGGCATCAGTCGGCCTTAATAATAAAGCAGATCTGGACAGTGCTATGGAATGGCCTTTCCCGGATCACCTACTTCCCAGAACAAAGAGGATGCTGGTCTATAGTGCTAGTTTTCTGATATGATTACTTTCATTTCTCTCCTGTGTCTAGTGGCTGTTGTTGTCCCAGCTGGGGAAATTCCTGGGGATTCGGGGGCACTGTGTGCAGACAGTGAAGTCTGGGGAGAGGAAGAGGCTCAGCAGGGATGTGATGCTTGCAGCACTTACTTGCATCAGCAGCTTGCGGCAAATACATCCTTCCCATTGGCTGGGCATTAGCGCAGTCCTCCTTAATAGTGCCTTGCGCTTTCTTTGAAAAGGGAAATTGGCACCACAGTATCCCACGGCTACAGCAGAGCCACAATCGGCTTTGAAGGACGGCTTCAAAGAAACAAACAGAAAATGAGCAACTTCCTCACAATCAAACTAACTGTGTTGAATCCGTTTGCCAACCCAGATAGAATATAGTATCGATTTTTAGCATCAAAAATTTATACACTGATTGAGAACAGTTATGATTTGTTTTTCATTATTAATTAAATGCATTGTTGATATCTGTTTTTTTGGTCTTCTAGACTCTTGTCCCTAATTGATCTTTTAATGATTGATTTGTGACAAAAGTAAGTCACAAAAAAGTTGTAATTTTTAAAGTCATATGCGTTTACTGACTTACAAGGGACATCTTTCTTAAATGAATGTAAAA
Organism: Gekko japonicus; assembly: GCF_001447785.1. NCBI lineage: Eukaryota > Metazoa > Chordata > Lepidosauria > Squamata > Gekkonidae > Gekko > Gekko japonicus. Next base: position 59,678 of record NW_015163657.1, on the reverse strand, counting down.
CTTTGTTAACTCTTACCCCCTTTAAGCACCATCCATGTTCAAGGTTATATTGCTAAAGAAGCATTTTTCCCCTGGACAACTCAAATATGGGTGATTTTAAAATCTGCCCTGAGCCAAGGGGAGTCTTGGATGGGTATAGAGTGGCTGGTCAAATGGGTGGAGGTTGAAGTACAACCACTTTTGGCTGGCATAAAAAAAAATCATCAGTTATTTTTCCTTTCCTAAAAAGAAGCCCTATAAACTGAACTGCCGCAGATGTACAAGTCTGGTTTTTATAATTTACAGGGAGTAAATCAGTGCTCCTGGAGAAGAACTGCTTCAACTAGCTGATGGCCCTTCTTGGAACAGCATTTCTTAAAAATCTAGTAAATTATGAGCCATGTTGTACTGTCAATTCTGTTTATTTAATCTGTCCATGATTGTTGTTCTTATTGGCCTTTCATACAGGCAGTATCGAGTGTTCACTGCAGTTTCCAGATGAAGACTATGTCTGGTGGGACATCTTTATGAAAATCTGTGTCTTCGTGTTTGCATTTATTATCCCAGTGCTGATTATAGTAATTTGCTACACTCTGATGATTCTGCGCTTGAAGAGCGTGAGACTTCTTTCTGGGTCTCGAGAAAAAGACCGAAACCTCCGCCGCATCACCAGATTGGTTCTTGTTGTAGTTGCAGTTTTTATCATCTGTTGGACTCCAATCCACATTTTTGTATTGGTTGAGGCCCTGGGGGATGTGTCCCACAGTACTGCAGCCATTTCCAGTTATTATTTCTGCATTGCTTTGGGCTACACCAATAGCAGTCTCAATCCCATCCTTTATGCTTTTCTGGATGAAAACTTCAAGCGTTGTTTCAAAGATTTCTGCTTTCCTTTTAAGATGAAGACAGACAGACACAGCACCAACAGAGTGAGAAACACAATCCGAGACCCTGCTTATACAGAAGAGGTTGATGGGACAAACAAACCAGTATGACTAGCCGTGGAAATGTCATCTTACTGTCCTCCAGGACAAGATGAGTCCAATGACCTTGGACTAACTCAGATAACTACTGCAGTGTGAAATGGACAATAATAGACCCATTTGATACCATGTAAAAAATCCCACAATCTGAACTGATATATCACTACAGCTGGTAATAAAGGTTTATTCAAATGTGCTTTTGGATCATATTAAAAACAAATCTTTGTACATAGCTGAATATCAGTTTTGGGAAGAAAAAGCAAAGGAAGCTCTTCATTATGCTAATGTCTTTGTGGAAAGGGAAATCTATTTTTCTTATGCTACCTTACTGCTGCTGTTTAGATTCTGGATGGAAATGATAGTGTGGCTTTCAGTGACTGGTAAAAATCAGTTAGACTGTAATAATCTTTTACTATACAGTATTATAAGAAAAGATGTCAGTTCTGAGCTTATAACACCTGCCAAAACCACAGAATCAACACTTTCCTTATAGCATATGTATGCAACGTGTATTTCCAGATATTTACATAGCCTTGAATCATGTAATCAGTTATGGAAACTAGTCTTCTGCTGGTTAAATTTGGGAGCTCCTGAAGAGTAGTCATACACAATCATATTTTACATGATGATTGTATCCATTACGTCAGGCTGGTCAATGGAAACATCAATGACTTGCAAGTAATAACCATTAATGCTGAGGGAATAGGGTTGCCAAGTCCAAATTTAACCGCAGCGGGGGACTCCCGGCTGGCGGCATAGAGTTTTCCCTCGAATGACCGTGGCCCCACCCCCAGCGTGCTTGGCGTGGTCGCGTCACTTCCAGGTGACGTGCACGTCAGGGTGGGGTTCCCCCCAGGGCCCGATCTGCCGCTGTCGGGGAATGGGCCTCTGGGGCGGGGGTTTCCCCGCCCCCTGGGGGGACTTGGCTAGCCTATGAGGGAACCTCATATATGATAATTATATAATTATTGCATGAGTGGGCTATATGGATTTTGTTGATATACACAATTCATATCTAACTTTGCTCCCTATCTAGGATAGGGTTGCCAGGCTACCTGCTATGGTAGGAGACTTCCCGCTAGCAACCCTTGTTGCCTATTGCTGCTTGAAAAATGTCAGTATTGTACATGATGTGACATCACTTCCAGGGACATGATGTCATGTTGCTCCAAGAATCACTGGTAAACGTTATGGTTTGCTATAGAGTTTCCAGTGATTCCTGAGCAATATAGTGTCACTTCTGGTTTTCTTGAAAGTGATGTCATGGCACACGTGATACTGGCATCCCCTATGTCCCCATCCCCACCTTTTTGGACATATTACAGTGAAAGCTGATATCACATGTAGCTAATTTCTACACTCACCAGTGAGTTTTCAGATATTCACAAACCCTGCTTTCCCCAGATTTCAGATGTTAACCTAAATGTTATAATTGTCTTTCAGTGAATTTGAAACAATTGAAATGCATTAAAAAGGTGTGGTTATAACAAATCATTGACCAATGTTTCCACAAAGGTCTACCCAACTAAACATTAGTTGGATCTCCCATCTCCTTTCTGTTAAGTGATCAACCTTATTTGGCAAAGAAATACCTCCTCACTTTGCATAAGAAAACTGTAGGATCAAACTCTTAACGATGCCATTCAAAGCTTGTCTACTTGGAATCCTACTCAGTTCTGTTTAATGGGACTTACTCTTAGGAAAGTGTTATTAGGATTGCACTATTAGTTATTATCATCTGTGGTTCTGGTGGTCTTCTTTTGGAAGTTCCATTGTTATAAAGTGCCGAGGCCAAAAATGAATGCCTGTAAATCATAGAATTAAAACAAGTATTACTACCTTTTCTGTTGTTAAAGAAAGCTTGAAAATATGCTATTGCTGAAGTCTAGGAAACTGGAGAAAAATCAGGGCGTGGCTTTAAAATGGCTGAGATCAGAATATTTATCCTCTCTTTTCCACTTTATTACCCAAACGTTTTCACATTGTTCACAGATGCAGTGTTTGCCAGTTTCTTTAGTCTCCCATCCCTCTTTTTCCTTCACCAAATTCCACATTTGGCACACTCAAAAGCCACACATTTTCCAGCCAAAATAGAATGTATAAATATGTATAATTTATTCCAGTTAGGATTTTCCCGGACTGTCCTTTTATGTCTGTTTGTACTCTGAGCTTCCTGGTTTAAGCATGATAATTGGAATAACTTTTGTACTTGTGTCTGTTCAAAGGTTGTTTTTGTTGTTGTTTTTTAACATCACAAAATACAAAAGAATATATATGTGTGTGTGTCTTGATGACTGGTGATTTTTGTGTCTGGAAATATCTCTGCCTAATGATTGTGAAAGTAACAGTAAGCCTTTCATAATATAGAGCTATAGATAAGGAAATATCAGACCATCTGTCAGATTCTTGCACAAACTTCAGCCTCAACAATACTCTCTTTTCAGTGATTTGTTTATTGAGATACTTAGATGCTACAAGCTAAGACATGCTTGTGTCAGGATGGCTGAAACAAGTACCAGTCCAAAAGTTATACCCCCATCAAACAGCTCCCCCCTAAATCTCAGTCAGTCACACATTCCATTCAGCCCACCTAAATGAGTACACTTGCACACATCCCCACCTGTGAACCTACTTTTATTTATCTACAACAGTTCAGCCAGCACAGATAGACTCTAAGGTCAGTTAGTCTCTTCCCAGGGCACAGGAGGCACCCTTAGAAAAACAGTTACTAGGCAGCAAAGTGAAGCAGTCACACACACACAGCTTCCCCCCCCCTTTACATCCCACTTGCAGAACGACAAAGGCGTACAGATCCATCCCAGAGAAACGCTGGCAAACAATATGGCAAATGAGGACTCAAGTTTGACACCATCTACAAGAGAATATGGTACCTTTCCCCTCTTGCAAACACATCATTCTGTCTTGTGATGCTGCTTTTGCTTTTGTTCTTTCTTACCATGAGCTAAACAGAACTTGCATAGAATTGTATCACTGTCTCCCAGTTAGCTCACAGTAGTTAAGTGTCTCATAACTAATCACACAAATGGTCCAGATTTTTCTGTCAGTTTTTTTTATTGCCAGTGCTATACATTACACACTATTGTTTAAATGTTTTTGTGTATGTGTGTGTGAAAGTGATCCACAGTTACTTGGGGCATTAACTAAAAAGAATGTTTAAAAGCTCCAAATATTTGTCTCCATTTAACTTAATTCCATTGATTCATTGGGATGTAAAAATGTATTTAACAGTGCAATCTGAAGCACAGTTAACTCTTCTAAGCCCGTTGACTTCAATGGGCTTAGAAGGGAGTAACGCCAGACTGCACTGCATATCCCACATTTATAATTAGAAGGTTAGTCCTTATGCAATGATCTCTGAAATCTTTATACCAGAAAAGATATGTGTGCACGCGTGTGTAAAATGCCATCAAGTCACAGCTGACTTTTGGTGACCCCAACCAGAGGCTTTCAAGGCAAGTGAGAAGCAGAGACAGTTGTGTCATTGCCTTCCTCTGCAGACTCTTCCTTGGAGATCTCCCTTCCAAGTACTGGCTCTGCTTACTTTCTAAGATATGATGAGATTGGACTATACCATGCTGCCTTCCTTCCCAGTAGCAAAGATGTAGGTCTTAGTTCATATACATTAGAGGGCATCACGCCTCACAGACATGAGGCTGTGATCATTTGTTTATTGCTGCTATTGTTTGTTGTTTAATTCACAGTCCCCTCAATAGCAGATGGGCCACTCAGTCAGTAGACTTTATCTCTGCGGTGCCTTAGGAAAAGGTTTTCTGCTTCTGTCTTTTATGAGCAACTGTCTGTCTGTGCTTGGCACAAATGACATATGCAGAGTATATTTCATTCAGTATAAATTTCTGCAGTCTTCATGCATATATAATGTGAACATTTGTAACTCAGAAAATCTGTTTTACAAGGTTTTCTTGGGGAAAGAGACCTGTAACTATTACCTTGAGTCATACAATATAACTATCAATTTCATCATATGTCACCAGAAGTAATACAGAGATCGAACATGTTTTTCCATGGATCTACTCATGGCATTAAAATCCTGAGCAGCACATGGCAACTAGCTAGTGGATTATGGGGGCCCTGAGTATGTTTGTTGAATACAGTGCTTAATTTTGAAAGGGTGTTTGGTCTTAACGCAGAGGTCATTTTTCTGACCTTTTCCTATAATGTTAGATATGGGGAGAAGTTAATTACTCTTTGATGGGAGGCACTCTACATATGCCCGCAAGTCCACATTTGAGGGCTGAATTCTAGTACTGAAGCCAAATCTGAAGGAAATAAAATATAAGGTTTCAAACATATATATTAAAAACGAATCAATCAACATTATCTTATTTGTTTATTTGACTGATTTCCATCCTGCCTTTCTACTCTAAGGAGAACACAAGGTAGCTGACAAATAGAATATAATTTCTAACAACAATACATTTTAGCATCTGTGAATAATTCATAATAAAAAGGGACAATGGCTAAGAAGCAGAATATCAGCTTTGCATACAGAAACAAGCACACATATACACAATGAAAACTGGATCCCAGTTCAAACTCCATCATCTCTAGCTCTAGAAAGCAAGTGTTAGGAGACTTTCCTTGGCCTGAAAAATTGCTGCCAGTGCCAGTCAAATTAGGCAATACCAAGCTAATGGTCTGATTTAGTATACTACTTAGTAGAGGCTGCTGGAAAACAATATTTCTCCCAAAACAACCTTTCACACATTTATTAAAGAGTGAACATGATGGGATTGTGAGAAATCTGCATGCCTATTCTCCTATTACAAATTTCCATGAGAAAGATTCTCAAGTAAGCACAATTTCAAATATAAGAACAACGCCAGAGCTTGGTCAGCTCATTAAGATACTTCTTTTCACTGCAGTCTTCTTTATCATTGGGAGAAGCCTTCCCTTCTATGCGCCTCCAAGTACTTCATGGCTGTGCCTCTGAGCACTTCAATACTTGTTAGTGTAGCACTGATTCATATTATTGGAAGCAGTATCTGCAGCTGCTGTCTATAGCTGGGCATGTGTTCCATCCTATGATTTAAGCTCCATATCAGAGGTGTGTCCTATGAGTTGGATACCATGCAGGATTTCCATGCATGGAAGTAGGGCAATTTTTGCAGTCCCCCCCCCCACTGCAGACCTCCAACTCCCCTTTCCTCCCAGGAGGATGGAGGGACATTTGAGGCTGCCATGGGAGAGAAATCCTACTACACAAATGGAAATCCTTTCTATCCATGGAAAAGTTGGTTGATCCAAGTCTATATTGGCACACATTACTAGGGATGTGTGGGCAGTTTAGTTTGCTTCATCTACTTTATAGAATCATAGACTTCAAAGGGACCTCCAGGGTCATCTAGCCCAACCCCCTGCACAATGCAGGAAATTCACAAATACCTCCCCCACACACACACCCAGTGGCCACTGTTCCATGCCCAGAAGATGACAAAAAACCTCCAGGATCTCCAGTCAAACTGGCCTGGAGAAAAATTGCTTCCTGACCCCAAAGTGGAGATCAGCATTTCCCTGGGTGTATAAGGGCCACTGATGCAACTCTTCCTGCCCTCCCTCTCATGATCTGCCTAAGTTCACAGGATCAGCATTGCTGTAAGATGGCCATCTAACCTCTGTTTGAAAACATCCAAAGAAGGAGAACCCACCACCTCCCGAGGAAGCCTGTTCCAATGGGGAACCACTCTAACTTTCAGGAAGTTCTTCCTAATGTTTAGCCAAAAACTCTTCTGGCTTAATTTCAACCCGTTGGTTCTGGTCCGACCTTCTAGGGCAACAGAAAACAACTCTGTACCATCCTCTATATAACAGCCCTTCAAGTACTTGAAGATGGTTATCATATCACCTCTCACTCGTCTCCTCTCCAGGCTAAGCCACCCTTTTAGTCACCAACCTTTTAAACAATACTGAGACTTTCACTTTTGTTTGTTTGTCTCTATTCCACCTAAACTAATACCACGATTACATACAATTGCTGATGCCTGATTAGAATAAACATTTATCCATAGCCATTACTATGGGGGGGGGGGAATCTTGCCTTTTATAAACACAGAATGTAAGACATTTTAACAAGACTACAAAATGTTCCATGAGAAATCATTAATCGTAATATTTCATTTCCAGAATTTATGGCTATGTACATTTTTCATTATTAGGTAAACTGTAGCATTAAGAAATGGTCAGCATTCTAAAACTAGATATGCTACCAAATTTCATCACAAACAGCACTTGGAAGCAATCCAAACTCAACCCAGAACAGATTGCAAAACAGGATTGAAGTGTTTTGAGTTCGTTAGGTTCCTTCCCCACTGAAACTTTTAAGGGACAGTGCATATGTAAAGACCTCAAAAGCTGACATGCTATAATGATGTCCTCTGGCCCCTGCACCTGTGAAGGAGGCTAACATACAAGAGAAGCCTTCAGAGATGCCAACTGTGCCCCTGCTCCAGAATCTGTTCCCTTTGAGTAAATGCAAAGATAAATTGTGGGCTATCTATATACTAAGGCGCTGCGGTGGTTCAAGTGGTTAAGACGCTGAACTGCAGGCTGTGGAAGGTCAGTAGTTCAGCAGTTCGAGACCCGGGTGCCGCATGATGGAGTCAGCTCCCATCTCTAGTTCCAGCTCCTGCCAACCTAGCAGTTCGAAAACAAGAAATTGCAAGTAGATAAATAGGTACCACTTTGGTGGGAAGGTACAAGCGTTCCGTGCACCTTGGTGTTTAGTCATGCTGGCCACATGACCACGGAAACGTCTTCGGACAGCACTAGCTCTTCGGCTTTGAAACGGAGATGAGCACTGCAACCCTAGAGTTGGATTCGACTGGCTTTCGAGCAAGGGAACCTTTACCTATCTATATACTAATAGCCAAGGGTCCCCTCTCTGTGCGGATACTTATTTCAGCAGATTGGGACCACATGGAGGGAAAAGAGAGTATCCTGCACACGTGAGTTAATTCCCAGGTATGCAGAAATATCTAAAAACTTTAAAATATAGAGGGGGGGAGTTAAAACCAGCCAAAAAGTGAAACAGGGTTCACTGCGGCTGCGTAGAGAACGGACTTACCAGGGCAGAGGGGGAGGAGCGTTCTCTCCCCGTCCCTCTCTCTCCTGTTGTTCTGATAGCATTGAGTCCTCCCCGTGGCCATGCCCCCTCCACGGAATGTTCAAGCCTCCAACAGACAACGTTGTGATTTAAAGCAAAATGCAGCAGCTCTCAGTTCTCTTCACTGTGCTGGGGCAGCTCCTTCCACTTTGCAAGAAGGAAGCGCACATACACACCACCACCTCCAGGGAAACTGGAGCAGGCGAGAGAAGTTCCCAGTGCCTCCGCTCTTCCTCTTTCCCCACCTCCTCCCAGCTAATTAAGTTTTAGGTTTACTGATAGAAGGGGGAAAAACAGAGTGGGCAGGGAGGAAAACCTTTTTTTCTTTGGAGAATGCAAGCATGTGAGTGTGTGCCAAACGTCCTTCTCAGATACTAGATGCTAGAGCCAGCAAGCTTTTCCATCACCCTTTGCAAAGAAGTCTGGAACAGAAGGATTTTGCCCAGAGGTGGGTCAGCCTGGCCAGTTCTTTCCCTGCATTGGAATGCCAATAGAGTGGGAATGGCAGAGGCTTCAAATGTAGCTCCCCCCCGCCCCAGTGACACTGCTCTTTGATGCCTCATCCTGACCAAAGTGGTATTGCGTAAATCAGCTGTATTGTAGAGTTACAGTAGTTTAGTCATGGGAATGGTATTAAAACTGCAGAGCTCTGATAACAATGACTACTTTTAAACTGCGGGGTTTCTCTGGACTGCAGCCACCAGTGTTCCCACTAAGCTGAGTTAGTGTGAGCTAGCTACAGCTTTTTAGCCTCCAGCTCACAGATTTTTGTCCTAGCTCAGGGAGTCACAACACATTATGCAACATTTTGCTGTGGGTCCCCTCTTGTTGTATACTAATTTGATTCCAGAAAGGAAACAGAACTTTGGATAGACATTTCAACGAAACATTCATGTCTGTGGAATCTTTTTGTTTCTAAAATGGAATGAGATTGACCTATTTCTAGAGAAAATATAAATGTGAGACTAAGCACTGTGAAAATATAAAGAACAGGTATAATTCAAATCCTAATTAGAATACAAGGTTTTCTTCTAAGGCAAAGTACCAAAGTCAATCAAAAGTACAGTACTTATTATTAACAAATATAGGGATTAATTCTGAGTGGTTTTTTAGGTGAAGTATTGTTACCTAGTGGTTGGAATAACTCCCCCCATCCACTCAGTTTCATGTTGGACAATTGTGAGTCATCTGCCTTCATATGTAGGATCTCTGTCTTAGATGAGTAAATTTGGTGTTTCTCAAAACAATCACAAATTGTAGGCAGCAGTGATAGCCCATTATTAAAAAAAAAACCCAAACAAACAAATCTAGAACTAGGAGCCTCTACCCATGTTGTATATAAGACACTTTGCTCATGGTTTCCCTGGAGCTGTCCAGCTGGAGTGGTAACAGAACACACATTTTTCTCTGCATCTTTCTTGGGATATGAGATCTTCTTGTGGATTATTACTCTAAGGAGGTAATAGAAAGCTTAACGGTCAGTAATTGGCTCAGAGTTGGCTCAGAGATGGAGAGAAAGAGATTGTCCAGTTCACTTCATTCCACACCTTAGCTTATCCTTCCTTTTTAATAGCACAGCTGTACTGCAGTAACAAAAAGATGCTAACACAGAAATGCCAGTGGCTACTGCTGCACCATCACTTGTTTTGGGGCTAGGCCCCTGTATTGGCACAAGGAAACAAATGTCCACTTGGGTGAGACATGTATGGCCTTAGGTGTCCTTCTCTTCAATGTCTTAGCAAAGATTGGCCACATATTAGCTTGTGGCCCCGATGAGTGCTAAGCCAGAATTGTTTCAGTACCATATGACATGCACAGCTGAGCAAAAGAAGAAGAAGAGGAGGAGGAGGAGATTGGATTTATACCCCGCCCTTCACTTGGAGTCTCAGAGCAGTTTACAATCTCCTTCCCTTTCTCTCCCCACCACAGACACCCTGTGAGGTAGGTGGGGCTGAGAGAGCTCTCAGAGAACTGCTCTTGAGAGAACAGCTCTGCAAGAACTGTGGCTGACCCAAGGTTACTTGGCAGCTGCATGTGGAGGAGTGGGAACTTGTTCCATTTTATTAAGTACATAAACTAAAGGGGAAGAACGATGACTAAATTCAGCTAGCTCTCATCCCATTGGATGAAAATATTAGCCTTTTATTTATATCACACAAAGTTTACTGGAATTTTACACTTCTGCAAGAATACGATGCAGTTTGTGCCTATACACGGGCTTGTACAAGTTTATGCTTCAGATTACACAAAGAGACTTTGATTTAAAAAGAACACTGAACACCTACCTTCCCCTAGTAATGCTCAGAATGATGGAAATACATAGTTTAGTCATCTAGGCTTACTATAGTCCTGCATTGTACACCATAATAAAATGAAAGAGTAGTAAGGCATTTGTCACTTCATTTGAAATATTTTCCAATTTCCTGTTTAGTCTTCAGTGTTTCTCAAAATATACCACTCTGCTGCAGCTCTTAAACGGCTGTCAACTGAAAACACTGCCTCAGTGGAATAACTTTTATTGAAACAAATTCATTTGGTGTACATTCTTAAACCACTGAGGTTTTTGATGGTGAGTGCTGGCATGCAATAAATGTGAACTAGTTTTTTAAAAGATGTTCAACAGTTAATATTTACAATGCTGTCCACAAAATGTTTAAGCAGGAAGTCTTGCATATAGGCAAATGATGTCCAAATGATGTTACTGTGGCCTAACTTTAGGTGTCCCCAAAAGGAATGTGGCAGTCAGAGGAGACTGTATATGAACACAGGCACCACCAAATCCCCTGCATGGACTCCAGAGATGCAGGTTGTGTTCTTTGCTGTATAAACCATAATTATTTAAAAAAAACACTTATGCCAAATACTTGCAATTAGATTCATATTTAATTAATTTAGACACAAATATTCCCATTTAAGTGGCTTTGGGAAGATGTTTGCCCTTGCTCCTGCCAAAATGAAATTTGATAGCAGATGTTCATACAATTCATAGAATGCTACTGCATAATTCAGACATACACGGTTTATAGTCACTGACATCAGATTTGAAAATACTCAAGGAATCAGGCTCCCAGATCCAGAGCATTTCTGGCTGTGTGCATAAAACTTGGTTTGTAATCCAAAACCATTTATTTTCTGTGTCCAATTTGAGACTTTAATTAGGGCTCTTTTTGTAGCAGAAACTCCTTTGCATATTAGGCGACACACCCCTAATGTAGCCAATCCTCCAAGAGCTTA
>NW_015163657.1:38728-47944 GCF_001447785.1 Gekko japonicus | reverse complement strand
ATTTCCTGTTTAGTCTTCAGTGTTTCTCAAAATATACCACTCTGCTGCAGCTCTTAAACGGCTGTCAACTGAAAACACTGCCTCAGTGGAATAACTTTTATTGAAACAAATTCATTTGGTGTACATTCTTAAACCACTGAGGTTTTTGATGGTGAGTGCTGGCATGCAATAAATGTGAACTAGTTTTTTAAAAGATGTTCAACAGTTAATATTTACAATGCTGTCCACAAAATGTTTAAGCAGGAAGTCTTGCATATAGGCAAATGATGTCCAAATGATGTTACTGTGGCCTAACTTTAGGTGTCCCCAAAAGGAATGTGGCAGTCAGAGGAGACTGTATATGAACACAGGCACCACCAAATCCCCTGCATGGACTCCAGAGATGCAGGTTGTGTTCTTTGCTGTATAAACCATAATTATTTAAAAAAAACACTTATGCCAAATACTTGCAATTAGATTCATATTTAATTAATTTAGACACAAATATTCCCATTTAAGTGGCTTTGGGAAGATGTTTGCCCTTGCTCCTGCCAAAATGAAATTTGATAGCAGATGTTCATACAATTCATAGAATGCTACTGCATAATTCAGACATACACGGTTTATAGTCACTGACATCAGATTTGAAAATACTCAAGGAATCAGGCTCCCAGATCCAGAGCATTTCTGGCTGTGTGCATAAAACTTGGTTTGTAATCCAAAACCATTTATTTTCTGTGTCCAATTTGAGACTTTAATTAGGGCTCTTTTTGTAGCAGAAACTCCTTTGCATATTAGGCGACACACCCCTAATGTAGCCAATCCTCCAAGAGCTTAGAGAGCTCTTCTCACAGGGGCTACTGTAAGCTCTTGGAGGACTGGCTACATTAGGGGTGTGCCCTGCGAAATTTATGCTGCATTATTCTTATTATGCATTCTTCTCTTGTCTAAAGACAAATTTAAGATTTTATTATTTTTTTCAGGAATATGTTACCCAAACTTTACTACACCAATCTGACTCATTTCAGAAATAAATTCAGTGAATGGTGTGAATCTGAGAAACATTATTTCTAACATTATGGAGCTGGTTGAAATTTTCTTATCTGACAATGAAGGCTTTGCTCATATCTGCTGGAGGCAACAGAGCAGCAAGAGGTGGGGGAATAGAGACAGAACATATGGCTTTCTTATCATGATATGTAAACTATGCCAGTCAGCCTTCATGCACTGCAAGAGACAAAGGGAAACTCTTCGCTTGTACTTGCTGGCCAGCAGTCAGTACTGCATATATGAAGTGGATACAGTCAGAGACCTAGACTCCCCCCTTAGTAGGCCATCCACTTGCCCTGCAGAGAGACTGGGGAGATAGAGACAAAGGCTTTCACTGCCCCCCCCCAATGGCAAATACACAACAAATTAGACCAGATCTGGGGAAGGATCAAACAATTTTTATGTGTGAGAATGCTACTGGTTCAGGACCTGAGATCAGTCCATGATTGTACCTGGTGGTGTATTTTTTTAAAAAAACATAACCATAGCATATGATCAAAGGAACTTAAACCTGTTCCATTCTGTGTCTTACCCCAGCGCTTTCAGAATCCCTCTCCCTTCACCATCCCTAACTTCTGGTACTGAAACCAGGCTGAGAGAAAAAGGTGAAAGCATAAGTGAGAAGTGAAATAAATGGTACAAGAGGGTATGGTTTAGTTCATCTCACCTGCAGGTTCCATTTTTTGCTTGAAAACACACTTCTCAGGGCTTGAGGAATGGAAGGAATGTCTCCCATGCCAATTCATGCCTTCCTATGTCTGCTCTGTGTAGAAATTGTAATTGTTCATAGAATGTTCATAGAATGCACTTCCGCCATGCATGCAATTAGGGGCCACTGCCGTTGGACCGCCGTTGGATCACCCGATTGTTGCAGCACCTGGCCCATGCGCTACCATCAAGTTGTTGCCTTAAGGAAACTACGAGCAGAAAAGCACCTTAGAACATTGGGAAATGGAAATCCATTGAAAATGTGTCATGTAAGTGACTTTTAATTGCCGCCAGCACTTTATGCTTGTTGATTTGTAGTGTTTTTTAATAATTGTGTTTTTAAGCTGTATATATGACGTGTTGGAAGCCGCCCTGAGCCTGCTTTGCGGGGAGGGCGGAGTACAAATTTGATAATAAAATAAAAAATAAAATAAAATGTTCTCCTCTGTGCCTCAAATATGGCCAAGGAGAATCCCTCAGTGGGGGGGGGCATGCACTCAGCCCTTGAGAATTTCATCCTAATTAGATTGATGGAAGGGAACTGATGGTGGAAATGTCTTCCTATTGATGTCAACTAACAGGTTTCCTAATATGACTAGCTTTGAATTTTTTAAAAAAGAATCTGACTCAAGTTGTTAAAATGTTGACGGCTGAATTCCTTTGTGCTTCATCAGGGGTCATTTCGTAGAAAAAGAGGTGCAGCAGCTCATTAGCATAACTTATTTGCATATGCCACACCCCCTGACATCACCGGAAGTGTGTCAGAAGGCAACACCCACCGCTCAGGCTTCACTAGACTGTTTTGGATACCTAGCTATGGGGGGGGGGGAACGTGCAGATCTGTCCTCACAGAAGAGGGAGAGTTTGTACCTGAATAAAACTTGGTCTTAAAGGTGCCACTAGACTGTTTTGGCTCTGCAACGTACCTGGCTGCTTCTTGCTCTGACAGAGCAGCTGTAAGCAGGGGGTGGGGCTTATTGCATGTGCCCGCTCCCTGGGCTCTTTACTGCCAGAGCTCCGCTCCTGTGTGCTCCTGCAGGAAATGACCCCTGTGCTTCATACAGATTGATCAAGAGCCAGTTGGCACAGGAGCTTAGCTGATAATGTGGGAATGACTGACACCATGTCAGTGACCTCTGGCCACTTTGCCAGGAGAATGGTAAGGAACAACAACTGATTGGTCTGTATTAAAGTTTAACCCTGGTGCCACCAATATCCTTGTGGTGCTGGCTTCTTCCATGACTTTATCAAAATAACGGCGTTTATAATTTTACAGAGTATAGCACAGAACAATGTAGATAAACATCAGAGAGCCCTTGCAATAAGCAACTTGGAAAACACAAGTTTGCAAACTGTGACTATCTAGCATCAGCTATTTGGTGGGACTAGAATGGCATATGCTTTCCAAATAAGCACATTTTGGAGCTGTTGTCCTTGGCAGCAGAAGGGTAATGAGTGTTAGTGTGTGCTTGAAAATAACATACTTTATTACAATAATACCATATTTTGTTGCTAGACAGGGCTAGTGACTGATATCTAAAATACCAAAATAAGTGGGAATACATTCTATAGTAAACTATATCTCTTCATAATGTGAAATAACGTTAACATTGCCCCCTATGTTACCAAAAGGATACCCATGTCAGGCTACCTCCACACTAGTACCTAGACACTGGTCCCCAAGGGACCTTTTATGTCTGCTATACACAGCTCCAGGCAACTTTTGACAGGCCTTCAGAGAAGGATGAAAGAAGTGCTTAAACAGAGGGTAAACTGATTGTCTTAACTGAGACACAGAGTAGCAGAAAAAAGCAAAAATGGTAGCTTCTCTTTGCAGGAGAGTAAGATTGTAAGTCTAGGCAGTTTAGTTATAAAATATAGTAACAATTTACTTCTGGCAATCCAATGAAAATTCAGTTTGCAAGATCCTAGTGCCTACTTGTACCTATTTTAACCTGAAATAATACCTCTCACATAGCTAGGCAAAGGGGGAAAAAACTATCTAGGGGTAGAGAGAGGTGTGTGGTTCGCTGAGGGCAGAAGGGTGTGGAAAGGATATGAGGAACTGGTTAGGATTTAATTCAGGTATTATTGAAGCTAATAAGGGGATATGGGAGGGACGACATGTAAGGAAGGATTAGAGAAGGGAAATAGAATAGCAGGCATAATAATTCCACAAGCACACCGTGCCAGAAGGACTGAAAGTTTTATTGGAACAAAAGCAGGGCCTTTCCTGATCTCTGCTTGAACAAATACTAACAGCCATCAACCAGAAAAGGAACTGAAACCAAACTACAGCATAAGCTTTTTGGCCCTAAGGGATCAGGGGAAAATAACTAAACAGTTCCATAAGTGAACATCACCAAATTCACAACTTTCCATGATATAACAGCAGGAAATATTCTACCTGTCCTGAAAAAAGGATCCTGTGATCTCATATCTGTGGTAGAAGGATTGGGGATGGAAGCCAACTCAAAATGAGAGGCTCAGAGCAAGAAATGGGCAAGCTGGGGAGGAGCTAATACCCACATGGGGTACTGGTTGGCCTGCTGCCCTTGGCTGGGACTCCTCATGGGGTACCGCAAGGGACTGATGATGGAAGGCGCTGGGCTCTGGTGACAGCACTGATGGACCAGGAGATGGGTTTATCCTGCCTCATTAAACCTTTGATTATGTTTCTGGAGATGTTAGTTTTATCAGGGATTTCCTGAGTCGTCTAGAGTACTGAGTTACCAAAAAGCAAATATTGCTTGTTAATCATCTTGAGATGTGTGGGGCCTTGGAGAGTCACAGAAAAGAGACTTGATCAAGGTGTGACAGAGTTCCCATGGAATCAGGCTGCTTGCTCATGAACTGTCCTCTAGATTTCACATAGCCTAATGCTCATGATTCTCTGATTTAAGTCCGGATTCCCTCTGCAAATCTGGCTTTAAAAAGCCTGTGGATTTCTCTGGGCATGAAAACAAGGCTTTGGGGGTAACACCTTGTTGTGAATTTAAACCTAGGATGCTGATCAAGAATGTAAAATTCCATATTGCCATTAGGTATTCAACAAGTGTCCTGACCTGGATGGCCCAGGCTAGCCCAATGTTATCAGATTTCAGAAGCTAAGCAGGGTCACTCCTGGTCAGTATCTGGATAAGAGACCACCAGGGAATACTAGGGTTGTGACACAGATGTAGGCAAGGGCAAATCACCTTTGAGCATCTCTTGCTTGAAAACCCTACAGAGTCACCATAAATCAACTATGACTTGATAACAAAAAAACCCCACCACAAATCAACTAGTAGGGAACTTGCAAGGTAAAGCATTAGGAAAATACTCCTCCATAGTGTAACAGCAAGAAGTTGCTGAACTGTGAGCGTACATTAGCTTCCTGCTTACTTAACTCTGAACCTGGCATCTTAATGTCATCTCCAGGACTGTGTTCAGGGCTTGGTGAGCAGGAAACTTCATGTCTATCTTGTTCTGAACCTGAGTGGAAGGGGTATATCTTACCTCTCCCTCCCCATTCTGTATTGAAGAATTTGGAGGGGTGGGGGATAGGGTTGGAAAATGTACATTTCACAGCACACATCCCCCAGCTGTAACTTTCTCCACTTACCCATCCAGGATACTGCAAGTTGTTACCGGGTTTGCAAATTTCACAACTGAAAGAGTCCTTTGGGTCAATAATGATTAATATGGACTAGAATAAGTACTTTCCCTCTTATTTTGATTTATCTGCCCATTAGGATCCTCATAGTTTACAAGTGACCCAGGTCATTAAAAGCTTATTCCATTCTGGACTTAAAAAAGAAGATTGGCAAATCCCCCCAGCCCTAATTTCACCCTTTGGGAATACTTTAAACAGTTAGGGACTTGAACTGACCAATCTCCCCTCCCCATTTTCTTCCAGTTTGGTGTAGTGGTTAAGTGTGCAGGCTCTAATCTGGGAGAACCGGGTTTGATTCCCCACTCCTCCACTTGCACCTGGCTGGATGACCTTGGGCAAGCCATAACTCTGGCACAGCTGTTCTTGAAAAAGAACAGTCTCTGTCAGAGCTCTCTCAGCCTCACCTACCTCACAGAGTGTCTGTTGTGGGGAGGGGAAGGGAAAGGAGTTTGTAAGCCGCTCTGAGACTCCTTTGGGTAGTGAAGGGCGGGGTATAAATCCAATCTCCTCCTCCTCCTCCTCTTCTTCCCTTTAATTTATACACAGCTGCCCCCAGCAATGTGAAGGGCAATAAAAGCATGGTCAGAAGTCATCAGGCAGTGGGGTGGGGTGGTGGTGGTGGTGGTGGTTGGAGGGGTAGAAATGGGTCTTTTCATTTACAAACTATTTTCCCCTTCATATGTGGAAGCCTGCAAACCCCAGCTTTGTATATGAGTAGCTACAATTTGCTGCTCTGTAATATGCATAGGCTGATAAAGAACAATAGTGGACATTGACTAGCAAGATCCAGTATTCTGCATCTGATAGTCATGAGGTCAAATCTTACTTCCACCATTAATTCACTAGTTGCCCTTAGACAAGGCATGCTTTCTAAACTCAGCCAACACCCTTAACTGTAGCAGCAGTAGTAGTATCAGCAGCAACCTATTGTGGGAATATTAAAATATTCCATTTTATGCTTATATCACAATGCCCCTAAAAACACACACACAAACCCTCTGCTATTGTGCTTGTAGCTAAGACCTTAAAAGAATTAAGCAGGGTATAATCGCCTCTGGACTTCAAAAGTATGGAAGGTTACTGGGACTCATAAGACTGTCAGTAGTCTTGTGCTATTCCAAAATTAATGGTAGCTCTAAAATGTATAGAGCTGGATCTGCAGGAAGCTGTAAAAATGCCACTGAAATTGGTACTTTTAGATTTACAAAAACACTGGCTGGTGGCAGCTGTGGAATGTAACAGAGAAAAAATTTATGTGCCTTAATCTTTAACCAAAATTGGCTGTTTCATTGCCAGTTTTATCAGCACACTAAACTCAAGGAAGCTTTTAAAAACAGTTCCTTAATTCTGAAGAAACTAAGAGCTGCTGTGGCTTCTCAAAGGAACTGCAGATACCAGATTGGTCTTTCTGGATTTCTGCTCATAATACAATGTCTGAGCACGATTCTTGCTCACAGGGAGATCAGTGTGTTAAAATGAAGTCAGAAGTATGACTGACTGTCACGGCCACAGTCCTTGTTTGTAAATGACACGATCCACATGGTCAATTTTCAGAGCTTTGTGTACAGAGTTGAACATAGAATTAAATCCCTACATAGAATTAAATCCCTGTAAACACACTGAATCGAATGGGTATAACTCTGTTTAGGATTGTTTCAAGCACACTTATGAAGGAGTAAACCCTATTGAACTCAATGGGGCTAACTTCTCAGGATTGTGAGAAGTTAGTAGAAGAGATTGGATTTATACCCCACTCTTCACTCAGAGTCTCAGAGCGGCTTACAAACTCTTTTCCCTTCCCCTTCTCACAACAGACACTCTGTGAGGTAGGTGGGGCTGAGAGAGATCTTTCCAGAACTGTCCTTGAGAGAACAGCTGTGTTTCCCAAGATCATCCAGCAGCTGTAAGTGGAGGAGTGGGGAATCAAACCCAGTTCTCCCAGATAAAAGTCCATTCATTTAACCACTACACCAAACTGGCTGTTCAGTGTTACCTTCTAATGGCTTAGCTAGATGTTATATACAAAGGCAGAGCCTGACTCATGTTTATAAAAGTAAAATCTTTTTTTGGACCAGAGAAGTAATGGTGGATGCTTTCTTCTTCCACAGCTTCTTGGCTTTCAATTGTCTCCTCCCCAATCTCTTTTTCCTCCTTGAAAAAAAAACCCTATAAGGATTCTGCTACATTCATTTGCATATAATGCATTAATAGGCTCTTTAGATATATATATATAAACTAGGAATAAGGCCCTTTTTCCTCCTTGAAAAAAAAACCCTATAAGGATTCTGCTACATTCATTTGCATATAATGCATTAATAGGCTCTTTAGATATATATATATAAACTAGGAATAAGGCCCGTTGTGGAAATAAATACAACGAGATCTAGAAAGAGGCTCTGGGAGAGTGTTCTGGCTTTGGGCAAACAGTGTCAGTTTGCTGTGGTGACCTCAGCAGGGTATAATGACAGAGTCCACTGCTTTCTCCAGAGGAACTGATCTCTGCTACCTGAAGAGCAGTTGTAATTTTGAGTGATCTCAAGTCCTCACCTGGAGATTGGCAACAATTGTGACCCAGGATGAAATGGCTGGTTTGGAGGGTGGAGTCTATGGCATTCTACCTGTCTGAGGTCCCACCCCTCCACAAACCCCACCCTCTACAGGCTAGGCTCCACCTCTCAAATCCCCAGGAATTTGTCAGCATGTAGTTGGCAACCCCATCTCCTTCCCAGCTAACCATCAACCTACCATTATCTGCCCCTTTGACTTCAGCTGACTTCTGCCCTCCCTTCTGCAGAGCAGTTGTAATTCTGAGTGCTCTCCAGCCCTCACCTGGAGATTGGCAACAATGGTTCCCTATGTGGGACTGATTGGTTTGGTGGGTGGAGTCTATGGCATTGTACCTGTCTGAAGTCCCACCCCTCCTCAAACCTCACCCACTTCAGGCTCCATCCCTCAAATCTCCAGGAATTTCCCTTCTGGAGTTGGCAACCCTATCATGACTGGCCCCAATGTGTTTTCTCCCAAAGGCCAAAGTAGGTGACAGGACCAAGCTTAGTTGCCTACCAACAGGCACTGAGGGGAATGTAGGGTTGCCAGCTCTAAGGAGGGAAATACCTGGAGGCTTGGGGGGTGGATTCTGTAGAGGGCAGCATTGGCCGGGGGGGCGGAAGGACTCAGCAGGTATAATGTCATAGGGTCTACCCTCCAAAGCAGCCATTTTCTCCAGGGGAAACTGATCTCTGTCATCTGGAAATCAATTGTAGCAGTGGGAGATCTCCAGGTCCCACCTGGAGACTGGCAACCCTGGGGGAAAGTCAGCTGCACAGCAGGGGGTTGAAGAGAATGGTTTGATGGCTGCTGGGCCAAGATTGGCAACAATAGTTCCCCAGGAGCCCCATCGTAAATGCACCAAACAATTCCTAAAGATTTTCCAAAACACTACTCTGTTTTGGGCTCCTGGGGAACTTTGAAGTAGCACCAAAGCTTTAAGATCTCTCCAGCTGTCACCTGGAGACTGGCAACAGCTTGTCTGGAGTGTGGGCAGCATGGCATTGTATCTGTCTGAGGTCCCCCTCTTCCTCCTCCTCCTCAGACCCCACCCTCAACAGGCTTCATCCCTAAAATATCCTGGAAGTTTCCAACCTGGAGTTGGCAACCCTATGTCCTGGAGTTCGAACCTGGAGTTGGCAACCATCAGCCAACGTTTATCTGCCTGTCTGTCTTTACAACCCCCCCCCACACACACACACACAGCCTCTGCCTAGGGAGCAGCTGACATCATTCTCCTCTCCCAACTGAAAATTCCAACTGCCTTGCGGGGGGGG
>NW_015163657.1:32870-38035 GCF_001447785.1 Gekko japonicus | reverse complement strand
ATATAAAATATATATAATAGCGGTGGCTCAAGTGGTTAAGACGCTGAACTGCAGGGTGTGGAAGGTCAGTAGTTCAGTAGTTCGAGACCCGGGTGATGGAGTGAGCTCCTGTCTCTAGTTCCAGCTCCTGCCAACCTAGCAGTTCGAAAGCAAGAAATTGCAAGTAGATAAATAGGTACCACTTCAGTGGGATGGTAACAGCGTTCCATGCGCCTTGGTGTTTAGTCATGCCGGCCACATGACCACGGAAACGTCTTCGGACAGCGCTGGCTCTTCGGCTTTGAAACAGAGATGAGCACCGCAACCCTAGAGTCGGATTCGACTGGCTTTCGAGCAAAGGAACCTTTACCTTTACCTTTAATATTAAATGACACTCTCTTTATGATACTTAATTTGCTTTCTCTTTGAATATCACATTATGTCCCACATGGGTTATAGCTTTTGTGTCCTGAAAGTTTTAAAACACTGCAGAATGTTATTTGTAACATGCCTATTTTTGTAACTTAATGCTTCTGAAAATCTGTACCAATATAGTGTTTTTATTGATGTATGCACTATAAAATCTTAAGTTCAATTAAATTTGGAAATCTAGAAAAAATGAAAGAACAAAAGAATGAAAAAACGAAAGAAAGGGCTACTTGGTTGGAGCTTTTGAGTTTAGGAAGACAACGCAGGAAAAATATAACAGAGGTTTGTAAAATTATTAATGGTGGGGTCAAATTAGAAAGAAAGACATCCCAGTTGAAACTGGGAGAAAAGAATTAGTGGAAGAAATAGTTATACCAAATGGGTGCTTAACCCTTTCCCTTCCTGTCTCTCACACTTCCTTTCCATCCTTGGGAGAAAATCATGAGGAACCCTTATATTTTTCTTTACACAGAGAAAGAAGGTGGGTGGATATTAAATAAGTAGACTTCCAGTTTATGGCGACATGCAGGCAGACGCATCTCCCGGATGTCCCGGGGATGCAAACTGCACACCAGCATGTAGGAGGGGGTGCGATGGGTCACGACTTCCCCCGGAGCCTTGGTAAAAGGCTCCTAGCCAGGGGGCTTTTGCGGGGCAACCTCTTCGATGGCACGATGCTGGAGAATTGAGGCGCTCCTCTGCCCCAAAGGTCCTGCTGCTGAGTGACCGTAAAGTATGAGTGCTACTGACAGGGACAAGCGTTGGAGATCGGGCGGAAAGAAACTGATGCCGAATGAGGCCGGTTGGCCAACAACGAACCGTGAGTCAGGTTGAAGTGAACATGAAGATTTAAAAAGAAAGCTGCCCCCCTTAAAGAGCAATGGGAAGCGAGCGGGGGAGGGGTCCCTCTCAAGCACATAAATGAAAACACAGAGTAAAGAGGGGGGAGCAGAAAAATAAGTGTTTGATTTCAGAGACTTATCAGAGCTTAGATAAGCATTTGGGCGAAAATCAGAGACTTTTGCAACTTTTCGATAAGTAAACAAATCCAAAAAGATGGTGGGGAAGAAACGAGAGAAAGAAAAACTTTTGAAAGCGAAACTAGTGGGTAGTCCTCAAACGGAAGAGACCGCTGAGCTTTCAAAAATGTTGGCAGATTCCTTGCGCCCTCTGCTGGATGAGATTACTGATATCAAGCAACAACTGTCAATAATTGGTCAAAGCCTGGCTTCACAGCAGTTACAATTGACCCAATCCTTAAAAGCAACGGAGCAAATGGGAGAGAAGGTGAAGGAAATGGACACAAATACTAAAACAATCAAGAAAAAGGTGCAAAATCTGGAAATGAAGCAAGCCATGGAAGAGTCTAAACTTATGCAGCTGCAAATGGAGAAAGCCAATTTGGTCCTACGGTTTCAAGGGGTCCCGGAAATTAAAGGAGAGAATCTGAAGCAATGGCTGAGTGAAGCAATAGCTCCATTGACAGATTTGACAGCGGAATATCTTTACAGCGAGATAAATGTGGTCTATAGGTCCTATTCCTCATACATCAAGAAAAATAATCTGCCTGGGGAAATAGTAGTCAGATTCTCGAAGAGACATGTGAGAGATTCTATTCTGAAAGCCACCACGGGAACTCCCTTGAAAATTGGGGACAACAACATCAGGATTTTAAAAGAAATCCCATTTGATATTAGACAGAAGAGAAAGAACTGTAAAGAACTAATCATATTTTTACAAACAAATGGCATTAGTTACAGATGGTTAATCCCAGAAGACGTCATTTTCAAACTGCACAACAAAAAAGAAAAGATTGACTCTGTTCTTAAGGCATGTGATTTTCTGCGAACACAGCTTGGGGAACCAGCTGAGGACAAGGAAGAAGAAGAAAGCAAATCTGATGGTGAGTTAGGCTCGGGGTCTTCGGACGAGGACTGATCCTCTGAGAAGGGGGCGGCTACCCCCAAAAGTGCATTCAAACTGAGGATTAGAAAAGAGAAGAATAAATAGTGGCTGAAGGACTCTGATATGTGCCTGAAAACTCTGAAATTGATTTGAAATGCTTGGGGGTTTCTCTAAACAGTTAAAAGTATAGTTAAAGATAATTAATTTAGCATAACCGACTATGTTCATTGTTTTATTAGCTTTAAAAAAATAACATTGAGTTAAGCTGATGTAATGATCTCCTACTCTTTAGTTAGTAGTGGCTCTTTTTTCATTCTCCTAGATGTAGTTCCCCTCCCCATATTTTCAGTTGTAGTTTATAGTCTGTAAAAAAACAATAAAAAATTCCCCTCAGGGGGATAAAAAAAAGATATTAAATAAGTAAACGAAATAGAAAATTTACGCAGCCCTTCTCAGCCTTCAAAATGTACATCTTATTTTCATTTAAAAATTGTCAGAAGGAAGAATAATAGAACTGGCTTCCCACCACATGTAGTTTGACCACTGAAACAGAACACATAGAAACTGCTGGACCCTTCAGAGATGCAGCCATTCCTAACTTAGCCATGATAACTGAAATTCTGGTTTCATAAGAAGAGTACCTCCATGTATGACATTGCAAACAAACAACAGAAGAAGGCCCTTATATTTATGTCTTATAAGTAATGCATCTGATTAGCTGCTATTCGAAACGGAATCCTAATTAACTGGCTCTTGATAATCAAATAATTGATATATTCTTAATATGAAAAGTGTTGGCTCTAAGTCAGTAAATAAAATAGCTAGGAAGAGGTGTGTTGTAGGACTTTGGCAGATACATCTTTAATTTGCCAAAGAAATGATTAACACTTCTGTTCCAAAGGTGGGAACAGCACAGTTTCCCAAATGGGTACATAGTCCACAACCCCACAAAATATGGCTCACCATAAGGCTACTGTGCCCTTGATACAAGTTTGGTGCTGTTCTTCTGGAAGAATGCCATTGTGTCTCTGATAACGTGGCAAGTATTCTTTAAGAAAAAGTTTCTGTCATCATAATCTTTCATGGCTAAGTGCACTTCTTTTGATGGAAAGAAAAAAATGGTGTTTTTTTAACTCACAATCTTTCCTTTGGCAGCAGAGATATTTGAAAAGCAAGGTCGGACTGCAATCACAAGAGCAATCAAGAGCATCTACCAGGACTCAGATGTCACTCATTAGTCACAACTGCTTTTTGGAGAAGGTCAGCAATGCTTTTAAGTATATTTGTCCTGTTTCTAAAAGTTTGTTTCTGCAATATTCACTTTTGTACCATTTGGTACTATTTTTTAGATGTCTTGTCAATCCAAAGATTTCTGCAAGCTAATCAGCTAGCTGAAATAGTGGGATATCAGCTTTCTACATTCATGAATCTTTTCTACAATGGTCTGAATGCCAAGAAACACCTATATGTCTGCTGTGGCTTTGCTCTGCATTGCAGAGGATTCTGGGAGGACTTCCTAGGATGTACTTACTACTGTTGGCAGAGTAACACACCAACTGTGCACAACCTGATTAAAGAATAGATAAAGGTTTATTTAGGAATTAATATGTTTGATACAAAGGCTGAGAGCCAGAGATAGGTTCTTAATTAATTAATTTATTTATTTATCTTTCGACTTCTATACCGCTCTGACCCCGAAGGGTCTCTGAGCGGTTTACATTATTTTTACGTTACCTATCTTGGGCCACATTGTTATATGGGGGGTGTCTTCCCTACCGACACCCAGGCAGCAGGGCTCAGTTGATTTTTTGTTCGGCATCTCCTTGTTTTCCCCGGCGTTCTGCTTTCCTGGCCCCTGGAACAGGTCTTTTCTGGTGGCTTTCCTCTGGTGGGCCCGCCTTTCTGGTCCGCGGCCCCGTGGCAGTCACAGCTTCCAGCTCCGTCCTTTTGCTGGCTCTGCCAAGCCACGCCGCCACGTTGCCACGCCTTCCAGACTCCACCTCTGCTAAACTCCGCCACTCCACACTGGGCCCACAGGGTTCGCCAGGTCGCCGTTGCCACCATTGTTGCTGCTGCCGCCGCTCGCAATCTCCGCCAATGCCGCCACTCCTGCTGCACACCCCCTGCCGGGGGAGGGTGCCCCCTGCCACCTAGGGGCAGGTACCCAATTTATTTACTCGCGCTTACACTTTCAAACCGCTGGGTGGGTGGGAGCTGGGACTAGGTCCGGGAGCTCACCCCGGCTGCGGTGGGTCTCGAACAACCATCGTGGCTGTTCGTAGTTGTTACAGCAGGCATTTTATTGCCTGCACCACCGCTCCCCGCAAACTACATCTCTAGCTAAGAGAGAGTAAGACTGAGTGTAGTGCTTCTGAGAAGAAGGGGGGAATTGCCCTAAGAGTAGCAATCTGGACTCTGGAGGCAGACAAGGAATGACGCTTAAAAGGAGAGAAGGTGCTGACCTCACTATCCTATCTAATTGTCTTCTTGCTGCCCCCTGCAGGGACTTCTTCTCTTCTCCTTTGTACACCAGACATTGCCTTTTCCAATAATTATTGCCCCGTTGAGCATGTTTCAGGGAAAGTTCAGTGACAAGGGGAAAAAATCATTATGAGAAGCACATTTCTAGCTATAACATCCCCCCCCCTAATTTTGATGCAATTTTCAGAGATTGTGTTCAGAAATTTAGCAATGCTTTCCCATCAGTTCATTCAAAGTTAATTCAAGTTGCTCTTGTACATGCTCAGTGGCTATGAATGCCAAACAGCCCTAAAAGCCACCATGAGGTCAATGTAGTACTGAACAACATTACCCAGGGTGCACGAAGGCATTGCATCTTGCTGGGAAATGGC
>NW_015163657.1:27542-32140 GCF_001447785.1 Gekko japonicus | reverse complement strand
TCTCCCGCAGCAGGCGAGGTCGTGCTGAACTGCACATGCATACGCATGCACAGCGGGTTGGCCTCGCTCTCTGGTCCGTGGCTTTTTCCCGGCATCTGATCATGCCGGGGAGGACCTGCGTGGCGGCTGGGGGGATCTGTCTGATCCCGCCGCCGTGCGTCTCTTTTGGTGCGGCTCAAAAAAGCCACACTTTGGCCACACCTATTTCCCCCAGTGTGACCGGGGCCACCGTCACCCTTTAATCATCTACTTTCCAGTTTTTCCCTTTCCTTGTGGTGGTCTTTTTCAGATCTGGTTTATTATAGTGTTTTCTGAAAGAGGACAGTCTATGTTAGCACTCCATCTGGGCAAGAAGTGTGCGTTTTCACTTTGTTTGGTGTAGTGGTTAAGTGTGTGGACTCTAATCTGGGAGAACCGGGTTTGATTCCCCACTCCTCCACTTGCACCTGGCTGGATGACCTTGGGCAAGCCGTAGCTCTGATAAGAGCTGTCCTTGAAAAAAAGCAGTTTCTGTCAGAGCTCTCTCAGCCCCACCTACCTCACAGGGTGTCTGTTGTGGGGAGGGGAAGGGAAAGGAGTTTGTAAGCTGCTCTGAGACTCCCTTGGGTAGTGAAGGGGGGGGTATAAATCCGAACTCTTTTTCTTCTTCTTCAAAGTTTCAAAAAGCATTCTGATGGCACAGCGAGGTGGGGGTGGGGATTCAGGGAAAATGGCAGCTGACTGAGGAAAGTGTGCAGAAAACTTCCACAGGGATGCTCCATTGCTCATGCAAATACCTCTGTGATTTGCAGCACCAATAAATGCAGAAAGGGCAATCCTTGTCATTTGGGAACAGTCAGGGATGCAGAAGTCAATATCTTAAATGTGACCAGTAGGTTTTGAAAATTATGTCCATAAAGAGAGCAAAGCTGTGCAGAGATTTGGGGACAGAGCTAACATAATTATAGTCAGAGGTCATTTCAAGGGGATCGCGGGGGATCGCAGTTCCCCTGGGTGAGGTACGGGGGCGGGGCACATGACGAAGCCCCGCGCCCTGCTTCTGGCCGCCCCGCTTCCGGCCCTCACTCAGCCAGGAGGAGGCAGGAGAAGAGGGAGGGTAAGTTGCTTCCTCCCTGCCTCTCCCCACCCCTGCCTGCCTGGGGCCAGGGAGGGCCTTCGCAGGGCTTCCTTGCACTCCCACTGGCCTTGCAGGTCCACCGCTGGGCCCCTCATGGGGCTCAGCAGTGGAGCTGCAAGGCCGGGGTGTGTGAGGACCGTTGGGGGCGGTGTGTGTGGCCTTATGACATACTTCCGGTGATGTCAGGGGGTGTGGCCTTATGACACACTTCTGGTGATGTCAGGGTGTGTGGCATATGCTAATGAGTTATGCTAATGAGTTCCCTTAGCTCTTTTTCTACGAAACGACCCCTGATTATAGTAGCAGGAGAGGGAAGTGAACATAAGTCAAAATATATGAAGTTAACTGAAGAGGATAAAGCAAGAAGAAAGCCATGCAAGTAGGAAGGTAACGGTACTGATAAGAGATACCTAATGAATAACAGCTTTAGTAGTAACTACAGAAGAATGGTCAGCCCTCATGTTGCTTGCCAGACTTTTCCCCTGCTTTTATTTAGTAACCGAATATAGGTAATTGGAAGAACTGAAGACCGCTTGTGAGATGCAGGGCACAGCACTACCTGTAATCATAACTAAGCAGTTTGAAAGGAGGATAGAGTGGGTGACTAAATTGGAGCTCCATCTTCACCGTGCTCAGTCAAATACAGGACTTAGTATCAAGAAGTATTCAGCTGCGTTGTCATCAGGTTCTGAACCACAGGAATCACAGTCATTGCACACTTTCATACTAATTTATTTTTCCCATGTGCAAGTTTTCATTTTGAGTTTGTCTGATTTGCACATGTAGCAGCTGTGCGCTCTGGAATGAAATCAAAGCTTTGCTTTGCTTGCGTATTAATTTCAGCTTTTCAGTCATGTTTTTGAATATCAGAAGGTACTTGAATAAATACAGACATTTATTGCTCTTTTTCTAGTCACAAATGAAGAAGAGGCAGGCTGGGCAAAACAGATGGGAGGGATACTTTTCCTCTCTCCTTTTTCTGCAGTTTGGCAAGGAGGATCCTGTTCATATTGAATACAACCCTGGAGACTGTGATCCTAACTGTAAAGAAAACAAGCTAAAGTATGGCTGAAAATGTATTTCCAGTTGAAAACAATGGAATTTTAAAAAACCTGAAGCAATAGTTAAAATAATATATTTAAGCCCAATCATAAAGAATTTAAATCTGAGAAAATATTAAAAATAAAAATATTATGTAATGTAAATTGCCTAACAATAATACTTGAGAGGAAAGAAGTACCATAATTTATTTTATTTCATGTATACCCTGCCTTTCTCCTCAATGGGAACCCAACAGCACCCTCATTTTATCCTCACAAAAACCCTGTGTGGTAGGTTAGGCTGACAACCCGTGACTGGCCCAAGGTCACCCAGCAAGCTTCCGTGGAAGGGCAGGGATTCACACCTGGGTTTCCCAGATCCTCCTCTGACCCTCTAACCACTGCACCCTATTTGCACAATGTTTACATGTCATGTTTTTACTTTTTTATCTTTACAAAAGTTTATTCCACTATCAATCTGAGTCTTCAAGTCGCCATGAGGCTCTTTGTTGTTTTTATGACAACAGATCGGCAAAAGTAATATCTATCTCTCTGGAATTTACTTCTTCTTACAGCCTTCCTTGACAGTATTCTTTTAAAGGCACATATTAGACCAATTTGCACTGCACTGTTTCTAGTCCAGTAAGTGAAGGTTACTGTTATGCCCCAACGTGGCCAACAGCATCATTCAAAGAATTGTGCTGAGTGATAAAATAACTAAAACAAGTTTTACAAAATTGGCCAACAGCTTCAGGGTGATTGTAGGAGTTCCAGGGCCAAAACTGAAAGGCATGGGAAAATCCTGGCCCAGGTGAGACAAACCACCACCACACTGTGCTATTTGCAATGGAAGCTAAGGATCTCTGTTTGTGGCAGGCATAACTAAAAAAATAATGCTACATGTTTGAAAACTGGCCACGTACCCCAAAATGATGATGGAAGTTGCAGTACCAAAAATGAAGGGATTTGGAACCCCTTCACTAGGTTATCTTCACAATAGGCATTATGTAATAAGAGAGACCTATCATGTGTCTCTAATACTCAGATCCCCAATCCACCATGTTGGGTGACACACTCTCAGCCAGATCTACCTCACATGGGTGTTATGAGGATAAAATGGAAGATAGAACTGAGAAGAAAAACTGGGCATGCTTTTTGTTATAAATCTAATTTTATAGAAATCTAATTTTAATGATATTAAAAAGATTCTATTAGATCTTCCAATTGAGCAAACTTCAGAGGACGGTGGAAGACAGGAAGGCCTGGCGTGATCTGGTGCATGGGGTCGCGAAGAGTCAGACTCAACTGTGCGACTGAACAACAACAAAGTTAGATCTTCCACCAACACAATAATGATGATAACCCAGTGCCTGAACTGGGAGTTCTAACTTCTATCCCACATGTATAAACACAAAGATTAATGTTCCATTACCATACATATAAAGGGGGGAGGGGAGGGGAAAGTATCCTTTTACTACTTTATTAGGTCATGCAGAAATATTAACTCCCCCCGCCCTTCTGTTCAAGATTTGTTACTGTACGGCAGGCCCGTAGCTAACGTGGGGCCTGTGGGGCTGGGCCCCCCTGCGGGGTGTGTGACCCCCCTCCCCCATCCTCTGTTCCCCCCTCCCCCCCCGCCCGAAGTTGAGGAGAGCTGGCAGCGGCGGCGCTGGATGCCGAGACGGCTGTCAGGGGGCTTGAGGGGCCTGAAAGGGTTAAAAGCAGCCTCGCTGTTTGCTAGAGAGGCCGGACCGAGGGGGAGAGGGAAAGGGAGCTGAGCGGGGCGGGGCTGGAGCCGCGGAGAAGCCGGGCAGCCAGGCTGGGAAAAAGCTTCCTCTCTCCAGTAAGTCATGTCAGGCTATGAGGCTGTAAAATTTCTACTTTGTGAGTTACTGGCCTTAAAGTTGTGAGCGAGCAGTTTGGCTACTGCAGAAATCAGTGTGCTCTGGAGCACTTGGAGGATTTTTGGGGGGGCGGGGCGGGGGAGAACAGAGACAATGAGGGACCCTCTCCGAGTGGTAGCTTGGCTTGCTGAAGCGGTTTAGTACACCAACAGCCAGTCTCCCCTCACAGGCTGAGCACAGAGTGGGGAGAGGAAAGGTTATTTTCCTGTGTGTGTGTGGGGTGGGGGTTATTTTCCTGTGTGTGCATGGGGTGGGGGAGGGTTTCAGAGTTTCAACAGCTGGGAAAAGCCTTGCAGCCGCATCCCAGGAAGGTTTACTTAGGTGTGTGTGTGTAAACATTTAAATCTTGGAAGGGAGGAAGGCTGGGATCATTCTCAGCCACAATTGCATTTCTGTTGCCTCATGGAGAGAA
Organism: Gekko japonicus; assembly: GCF_001447785.1. Taxonomy (NCBI): domain Eukaryota; kingdom Metazoa; phylum Chordata; class Lepidosauria; order Squamata; family Gekkonidae; genus Gekko; species Gekko japonicus. Next base: position 27,667 of record NW_015163657.1, on the reverse strand, counting down.
AACACAGGAACTCAAATGCAGGCAGAAAGGGCCCGTCTGGGAGTTTTTAAAAAGAGGGAAGTTGACAGAGCCTAGTGTCCAAAGAAAGGAGACTGGATTTGGACTTCTCCCCCCTACCTTTAAGG
>NW_015163657.1:25405-26450 GCF_001447785.1 Gekko japonicus | reverse complement strand
TGAGCTCCTGCACCTCTTTTTCTACAAAAAGACCCCTGTCTGGAAGCAAGGCCTGCGAGTTTCAGCGCTAGTTCCAAGTAAGTGTGCAGCAGCCACCTAGCCTCCCCCTTTCCCGCCCCTTATGCCAGGCTGATATAACCCTCTCTGTAGCCAATATGCGGATCCTATTGCACTTGTGCGGATCTACTGCGAGGAAAGTGCATCGTGGGTAAGCCTTATGCAGTGAGGGACTTCTTTTGCCGTCCAGAGTATGAATATTCCGTGCATTATACAGGCTGGCTTGAAATGAAAGTGGGCCATTGTCAAAAAGTGTGCCAACACCAAGGAATGCTTAAAGCACCAAACCTCTACTAATTACTTCGCTTGTGACCTGGCTTTCAGTTCCAGGGAATTCAGATTCTAATTTATTCTGCATTTTTAAAAGTTGTATCTAAAGCCAGTTTAAAGTCTTGTTCTTTGGTAGAATATCAGGGATGCTGTCTCTGGAAACTGCCATTTAGGGTGAATCAGATTCAGAAAAGCCACCATGCATTCACTCCATTCCCCAGAGTGCCTTTGGGTACAGGGGAAGAATGGCAGTGCTTAATATGATTCCCAATGACCAATACAGTTTAGTTAAACAGTTTAACAGAGCTTTGTTGGTCTTAAAGATGCCACTGGACTCAAACTTTGTTACATTTGTAACTTTTTGATACGTCTGTACATAGAATCTTTCTTTTATGACTGTTACGTATAAAATGGAAATACAGAAGATTGAGATCTGTAGGCAAGTGGAAGAACTCCTTGCACGGCGGGCCCAGCGTGTCTGGCGTCATAACGTCACTGCTGGGTGATGTGTGTGTGGCCCCCTTACTTTCCCCAGGGCCCCCCCACTAGAAAGGTCCTAGCTACAGGCCTGCTGTATGGCTGTTAAGTACATTGTTTGCCAAGCAGGACAGGAATGAGAAAGGCTTGAGACCAAGATTTGAAAATAAAGGGGGGGGGGGGCAGAAAAATTAGGGGGAGAAAGAAATGAGAAATGAATGAGAAATAAATGAGAAAAGTG
>NW_015163657.1:23944-25366 GCF_001447785.1 Gekko japonicus | reverse complement strand
GGGAAAGAGAGGGAAAGGTTGTTTCATCTTGCTGCAACACCCTGACAGCTGCTTTGCAAGATCTGGTTGAGCTGGATACCAGGAGAGGAATACAGAAAAGCTAGACTATTGGAGAGAATGACCTGCAGGCTGGTAGTTACTGTACCAGCCATTAGCATTCTGTCTTGCCTTGCTCCAGTGCTGGCTTGGTTGATGTGTTTAGCATGAAGGCAGGTCTGCTCCAGTCTAGATGATAGCAGAATGCCTTTTACTGTGGTCAGATTTCCCTGAACTTCTAGTGGCTGCAGCCAGAACTATATTTAAAAATAAATGGAAAGGCATTTGGCTGGATGCAGCATGACACTGGCTTCAAGGGCCCTCCCGCTGACTTGGGGCCCCTGAATTTTGTCCCCTCAGTCCCTCCCCCAGCAGCCCTGTGACTGAATTATTTTAGATATAACAATTTTTATTGTCCTATTGTAGGCTTCCTTGTGGGCTTCTTCTAGCAGAAGCTGTTCTCCCACTTAAGGCAGCCCACTCATCATGTTCTATCTCTTGTGCAATGGACTGTATGAGGAGGTGAGGGGTCACCATCTTTAGAAATATTTAGGAGGCACAGTAAGGCAGTTTTATTTGTGAAAGCTTTCATAGGGCTAAACCAGGCATTTTCTAGGAGGGTATTAATGGTGTTCATTATATTTTGTGTGTTTTTAAACTTGAAATTGTAAGCCACCTTGAAACACAAGAAGAAGGCAGTGTATAACTATTTTAATAAAGAGATAAAAGTGAATTAAAACAAAATTAAAACAAACAAAACAACTGCACTGGCTCCCAGTTGAATTCCAGATCAAGTTTAAGGTTTTGGTTTTAACTTTCAAAGCCCTATGCAGTCTGGGACCAACATACCTTCAAAACCATGTCAATTGGGACCGGGGGATCTGGCAACCCTAGCAGGGCCTGTAAAACTGAGATGTTCCTCCAGTCCTATGGTTGACGCAGCCGAAGTCCATCTGTTTTAGCCTCCCCTGTCCGGTTCTTTTGCCATCTTGTCTTATTGCCTTCTCATCCTCGCACTTGCCTCAGTGCTAGGCAACAGCTATTGATGTACAGAGGCAGAGCCTCTGCTGAGAGTGGAGGTATTAAATTCTGGTACTGTCTACCATCAGATTGTTTTAACTGTGAATATATATTTATAAGGTTTTAAATTATTACAAGAGGCGGACCCGCGATACTCGCGCGGGGGAGACACTCCACAGGAGAAGCACCCGCAGGTGAGCCTTCTCCCCTGTCCCCCCCCCATCCCCGGAACCCATGGCAAGGCCTGACCTCAGCCACCAAAGCTTCCCCCTCCCCCAGCAGCGGCGGCGCCTCGCTGGTCTGCCGAACTTCCCTCCCCCAGCGGCGCTTCTCCGGCCGTCCAAGCTTTCCCCCTTCCCCCCTTTC
>NW_015163657.1:18971-23693 GCF_001447785.1 Gekko japonicus | reverse complement strand
CCACCCGCCCACATCATGAGGCTGAAGGGCCAGGGATGCTGCGCCCCGGGCGGGGGAGGCGACGCCAACAGAGGGGAGGAAGCCGGCGAAGAGGAGCAAGGCCTGCCGGTGCGGAGCCCCTTTGTCCACCAGCTGCATTTCAGCACCCTGCAGAAAGCCAAGGTGGGGCGGGGGGGAGGGAAAGAACGCGCCCCCCTCCAGCCCGCAAACTCCAGCCCCCACGGCGAGGCCGAAGCCGTTCCAAAAGCGTTCCCTGTGCATGCACAGGGGACGCTCTTTTACTTTGGGGGGGGGTTAAGTATCCCCCCGATATTTTTTTCAGAGTTTCAGATTTTTGTGCACACCTGGGGACTGCCCCAAGTGTGCACGAAAATCTCCCTCTCCCCAGGTGCCCCCGATGCACGGATTTAGGTATCCGCATGCCAGGGGGCGACTTCAGTATTAGTATATAGATTTATATCTATGTGTAATTGTTGTATTGTATTAGTGTTATTGTAGTGTTGTAACCTTCTCTGAGCCTTGCTGTGCTTGGAGGGAGGGCTAGAAATCAAATATAATAAATAAATAAATAAATAAATAAACCAACAGTATGATTAGAGTTGCCAGCCTCCAGATGGGGCCTAAAGATCTCCTGGAGTTACAGCCGATCCCCATACTACAGAGATCAGTTCCCCTCGAGAAAATGGCAGCTTTGAAGGACGGACTGTATGGCCTTATACTTGTCTGAGGTTCTTCCCCTCCCTAACCTCCCCTCCTCAGGCTCTACCACCAGTTTGTCCTACACTCTGCAAACAGGCTCGGTCAGGTCTCCTTGGGAATAATGCCCTCAGATCTAGGTAGCTAGGCTTGAGAGCATCAACAGGAGCTGGTAGCCAGGTGCTGGACCACAGCCTTGTTCCTAGTAGACCAGTTGTTTTAGCAAGGCAGCCTTCCCAAGCCTCAGCCTAAAAAGGCTAGTCTGCAATCAGGCTCAGCTGCACTGCTGGCAGTTGTTGAAGCTCTTACAGCTGTGCTTCGCTTTGGCCTGGATCCAGCAAAGAAGTATCATTTCCACTGCATGGTTCTGGGATGGGGCTGCACACCCCTAACCTGGCATTTCATGTCCTTTGGATTGCCTTTACCATTCCTGCAGAGTGGGAATGGGTCATGGGGGACTATGGGCCCAGTTCAAGACCTGCTCCTTGAAATCCCGGTGGCTATCTCAGGGGGTGGCATCGAGGGCTCACTTGCAGGTTGCCTTGGACATTACTGACATCTTGTCAGCTGGCACCACTGCCATTTGAAGTTCTCCCTGATCCAGCTGATCTTCCTCAGCTGATGGTCTTGGCTCTTCAGGCTCTTCCCCGAGAGTATGAGCTGTTGAGCTAGTTGGAGGGACTCATCACTCTACTAGGTGTTGCAAACCTAAATACAATCCTTAACAGAGTCATACCCTTATAAATCCATTGACTTCAATACATTTATAAGTATGTAACTCTGTTCGGGATTGCACTGCAAATTAATAGTAAAATTAAATTTTTGTGCACCTCTCCAAATCAGACTATAATGTAGAATTATACTTACTGGAACATCTGCACTATGAACTTCAGGACAGATGGTAAAAAATTTAAAACAACACTGCACAGATCACTGTTCCAAGTGACTGCTCTAACGGCTAGACTTAATTAGGAGCTAAGATTTTTCAGAACATATATTTTAAAATTAGAGAGATGATAAATGTTGATGCTTTATCCTTCTCCTCATACTCCTTTGTGTCAGCACAAAGTCATCTTGGCATTTTTCAGATCCACCATCCTGTAAAGTATATGACAAAGCAAACCTTTTCTGTTTCTCCCCCCCAATGGGAAATAATAAAAAGATAAGAGATGCCTCCTTGCCTCCATTTTGTCAAGTGACACTTGTGAAAATGCTAGGACAGTGAACCTTTTTATTTCATGTAACTTTATAGGTTTTTTCCCTAGGTACTGTTTGTCAAATAAGGAATTATTTTTTTAACCTCTAGAATAATGGCATACAGCAACCAAACCTGATGCCGAACCATTCTATCTATATGATAACCTGTCTTTCCTGGCATATGTTCACAATGCACTTTCCTTCCTAATGGAAAATAACCAAAGCTTCAAACTCCAAGGTTATTGTTTGGCAGACTATAGAATATGCCACTTGAGAGCCCCATGGAGCTGAAACGATATAGTTTACAAAACAGAAGGCATCATCAACTCATAATACAATAAATAGAACCAAAACATCACATTTCACTTATTTCTTTGCAGAAATTTACATAACTTATCAGTGAACTCCTAAGAACGTTTCCATAAAAGTAAAAAGAGGTGGACTATGACAAAAAAAGGCCATAGAAAAAGACACCATCCCCTGTCCCACCCTGGCACTGCCCTTCAAATGAAGTAGGACTAGGTAGCTTGCCTGCCAACCTGGCCACCACTTTCCAAGCCCTGCAAGGGGCTCAAGTTGACTGGGAGCTTCCCCTATGCAGGCTTCAGATACTGCCTCTACCAGGCCATGTGGGCTTCAGGAGGGCCAGGCACTTCCTTCTCCAAACTTTTTGAGTCCATATCTGATTGGCTGAGATGATGAACCTTTTTTGCTACTTCACATTTTGGGATTCTTTAATTTGGCCTGGTCCTCTGAGGCTGATGAGAGCCTACTGGGGTTGGCGGGAGTTGTGTGGGTTATGTACTTGTTATTTAATCAGATTATCAAGCACCATTTGCACTGTACAGTGTGAGGAAATGAGGTTGATGGGCAACATCTCTCTGCATATTTATTTATTTATTTATTTATGTATTAGTTCGATTTATACCCCGCCCTTCTCGCCAAGGTGGGCTCAGGGCAGCTTATATTTAAAAAGTACATTAAAACATCCATAAACAATCAGTATCAATTTCTGAAAGTGCCAGAAACAAAGTGCAGAGCAGAGATTCCTAAATCCACCTTACCACTACTTAAGTGTTGGTCCTGGTGGTATTCTCAAATCGGCTCAATTTGATCGGGTAGTTTATGCAGTGAGATAGACTGAGGGTGGTAAAACCAGGGCACAGGGTCACTCCTCAGTGTTTAAGGCAGCTCCTAATCGAAAGCTTGGTGGAAGAGCTCCATCTTACAGGCCCTGTGGAACTGTAAAAGGTCCCGACAGGCCCTGATCTCCTCTGGGAGCTAATTCCACCAGAACGGAGCCGCCAGTCAAGAAGGTCCTGTCCCTGATTATTGCCAGTCTAGCATCTTTGAGGCCGGGGAGGGCCAGCTGGTTTTGAGCCCCTGAACGCAGTGTTTTCTGGGGAACATATGGGGAAAAGCAGTCCCTCATTTATGCTGGACCCTGACTATAAAGGGCTTTAAAGGTCAAAACCAGCACCTTGAAATGAATCCAGTATGCTATTGGCAGCCGGTGCAATGCTTTTAGCACAGGCTGGATGTGCTCTCACATAGAGAAACCCATCAACACCCTAGCTGCAGCATTTTGCACCAGCTGCAGCTTCCGAATTTGGGACAAGGGCAGCCCCAGGTAGAGAGCATTACAGTAGTCTAATCCTGAGGTGACCATCGCCTGGATCACTGCTGCCAAGTCATTGTGTTCGAGGAAGGGAACCAACTGCCTCATCAGCCGAAGATGGTAGAAGGCTGACTTGGCAGTGGCTGCTACCTGGGCCTCCATTGTTAAAGAAGCATCCAGGAACACTCCCAAACTCCTAACCTCTGGTGGTGGCACCAACTGTGCCCCATTGAAGGTCAGGAGTGGGATCACTACCCTAGGGCCATCCCGGCTCAGGCACAGAATTTCCGTCTTTGTTGGATTCAGTTTCAGTTAACTCAGTCTAAGCCAACCAGCCATGGCTTGTAACACCTGGTCCAGATCTTCTGGTGTAGAGTCAGACTGGCCGCCCAGCAGCAGATAGAGCTGGGTGTCATCCGCATACTGGTGACACCCTAGCCCATGCCTCCAGGCAATCTGGGCAAGGGGGTGCATGTAGATGTTGAACAACATTGGGGAGAGTACTGCCCCCTGAGGCACACCACAAGTTAGTGGATGTCTTTGGGATAGCTGTTTCCCTAGTGCCACCCTTTGTCCCTGACACTGAAGGAAGGATGCGAGCCATTGAAAGGCAAACCCCTGAACTCCAGAGCCAGCAAGGCGGTGAATCAGTAGCTGATGGTTGACTGTGTTGAATGTTGCCGACAGGTCCAACAACAACAGCACTGCCGATCCACCTTGATCCAGATGCCTCCTGAGGTCATCCATGAGGGCGACCAGTACTGTCTCTGTTCTGTGTCCCAGGCAAAACCTGACTGGAAGGGGTCTAGAGTGGAAGTGTCATCATGAACTGACACAGCCCTCTCTATTAACTTGCCCAAATAGGGCAAGTTGGAAACCGGCTAGTAGTTAGCCAATTCGGCCGGATCCAAAGATGTTTTTTTAAGAGGGGATGAACCATGGCCTCCTTAAGTGTCCCAGGGAACTGACCCTCCAAAAGGGATTTGTTGATAATCTCCCATAAGGCACCTCGAAACCCAGCATGGCCAGCTTTCACTGGCCACAATGGGCACGGATCAAGGAGACACATAGTGGGGCGTACAGTTAAGAGCATAAGTTTGGCACATGTGAGGAAATCCAAAGGTGTGACCTGTGGCCAAGTCAAGCCTGGATCCTGGGTAGATTGCCCACATGCTTACAAACCCAAAGGGGCAGCCACTTAAGGAGCCCAC
>NW_015163657.1:0-18958 GCF_001447785.1 Gekko japonicus | reverse complement strand
GGAAAGAGTTTAATCACTTGCACAATTCAGATTTTCATTAGTAAGCCATGCATTTTGTCTTCATTTAGGGGCATGGGGGCAAACAAGCCTTATAACAGTTGACTCACAACTGCAGAGGCTTCCAACACTTTACAGGTGCATGTCAGATAAATCATTATCATTGGGCCATCAATACAGGTGATTAAATAGGAAGCAGTTCATTTAAGGGAATGGATTGGTTTGGTCAATTTTGTCACACTCTTGTCTGTCTTAGCTGTCCAAAGGGAAACTGGGAAGGAGAGAACTTTTGAAGAGCAGTCTCCTCAGTCAAGCAACAATTTCACTGAGGGAAGCAAACAGACAATGAGGAGAATCATGAATTCGGAACAAGTGATGATTAAAAGAAAAGTGTTACCAGAAGAAACCCCTAACGAACCCTCAAAACTGACAGTTCAATGTCAACCAAGTGGGTAAAACTACAGAAAAATATTCAGCATCATAGGAACACAGAGATATGTATCACTTTATTTGGTTCCTAAATGGGAAGATATACTCCCATGTAGAAAAAAATTAAACTGGTTTCAGAGGAAATCTTAATGTGCAACAACAATACAACAGACAAAGAATAAAAAATAAAAACAGGAAGATATAATCATCATCATCATTTCCATTCCCAGGCCTTTAATCGGTGACAGAAATAAACATAATATGTGTGGAAGAAAGACTTCCACACAAAAGTACAAAGAACATCAGATAATAGTGGTGATAGATTGACTGTAAATGCACACTGGTCCATTTCAAGCCTTTGCAAAGAAGATTTTTATAATGCAATATTCAATACAGCAGGACAATAGTGATATGATGTTCATGATGAGACTTAACATTTTATGGCTGATACTTTTTCATTTCTGAAACATAACTCGTGTTGGAAAGACACATCTTCCATAAATAACAAGTTTGTCCAATACCATCCACAGATACATACTTTGTCTTGTACCCAACAAACCACCAACAGAGTAAAGCTCATAAAATATGTCTTTTCCACTTCCCTTTTCCTACTGGAGCCCCATGAGCCCCTAAGGTCCTTGATGCTCACAAACAACACAAGGGGGAAAGCTGGGGACTGCAGCAGGAGAAGGAAAAGCAGTAAAATCATCCTGTCTTCTAGTAGAAAATGAATATAAGGTTCTAGCCATGATTGTGTATGATTACATACATGCAATTCACAGATAATCAGGCTGTGGTATGGTTTTGTGATGGTCCCTATTTGAATGAGGCATGAGTCATTTATTTGCCAGGACCTGGTATGTTAATCATTGGGCAGGGCAGATGAGGCTTGGGTACAGCTGTTTAAAGCCTGGAAAAAGCAGCATGAACCAAGCCATTAGTTGCTTCAGTGGCACATGGATGAAGAGTGATGATACAACACCTCTAAACAGAGTTTTATGTGCAGGCGATATACAAAACTGGCTAGATTGCTGGCCAAATTTGGAGCCAGGATTGGTATGCCCAAATGCTAGCAGCCAAATTAGGTTAGTTGTAAGATAGCAAACCACACATATTTTAGGTTGTGTTTGTACTGATGTAGACTGGCTGTTTAGGGTTGCCAGCCTCCAATTGATAATACAAAAACTGAGGGTCATGGTGTTAAGAAGATTTGGTAAATTCCATGACACTGTGTATAATAGATGTATGCTTAAGGTAGATCTGTTTTGTGCTCAAAATAGATCTACCTTAAGCATACGTCTATTATACACAGTGTCACATACATTGTTCTATAACCTCCAGTTGGTGGCTGGAGATGTCACACTATTAGAACTGATCTCCAGGTGACAAAGCTAGGTTTAGGATTCAGCACACTTAATGTGAAAACTGTTCTGAGTGCTTACAGAATCAAGTACATCAATGAGTACAGAACTCAGCTCTGAAGTCTGGAAAAGAGCTCTAATTCCAGGGGATCCCCAGATCCCACCTGGACCTGGCATTCCCAGCATTGCTACAAAGCTAGTCATATCAGAGAAGTAAGTTACAGCACTGGGGAAAAGAGGCATTGCTTCCCCTCCATATCATGTGCCTGCTTTGCAAACTCCTGTACTTGCTAAGATTCTTCCAGAGTGCTGACTTGTAAAACATCTTGTCTAGAAATCCTTCCATATGCTCACTAACACTGTTCTTTCAGCTGTATAAAAAGAGCTTCAAACAGGTAAAGAGTAGCACACCAAAAATAAAAGGTGTGATTTTTGGTGCTCTTGTTGGACTTCTCCCTGCCTGTCAGATTTTAATGGCATGCTACAGACTGAGAGCATTCACAGAATGCCTTTCCATGGCCTTGGTTCCAGCAGGCATAAAAGAAATGGTAATGAGATTGCAATGCCCTGAGGTGATCCTGATAGGATGTTGTGTACCACTTGGGACTGTGGGTGCTGAATTTCTGCTTTGAATATTCTTTCACATTGCATCAAACAGAAAACTAGCACAGCAAAAAGAAAAAGAGTTCCATACCCTTTTTTTGTTTGTTGTCCTGGTTTTCTTTTTGCAGGGAAGTTTTTAAACATATATATATAGGGAAGCATTCTAAAACCTCCTCCTCCATGAACTTCCACCTGCATAATAAGTACATGTCTGGGTTTCATTAGATGGCTTGTTTCCAGTATAATGCTTACTGTTTAGATATTTTAAATGCTCTTCTTTTTGACAGTGATATTACTTTTTATTGTCATAAGTCACTTTAAAAGTAACTTGAGGGATTTCAATACAGAAGTCAGTTGAGTGAGAAAGTGTTTGACTTGTTCTTCTACTATTAACCTTTTTAAACCTTTTTAAAAACAAGAAATCACTACCGTGTTTAACTTGGATAGTCGGGCTTGTTGCCTAGGCAATTTTCAATTACTGCACAGAGGAAAACAGCTGACAAAGGCAAGAGTTTTTAGTTCTGAATTTGTGTTATTTATATCCTATACACAAAGTTCTTCATCACTCTCAAAATTAAATACCATCCTTCCTCCCCAATAAATAAAGATTTTACATGGTTATGGAATCTAGAAACATGTTATTTATTCAGGTTCAGATGGTCCCTAATACAGGCTGGAAGGCCCCGGTCATGTTGGTTGGGAAATGGTAATTGGATGAGAGATGAGAAGTGGGAGAATCAGATTTTGATGGGTACAATTTGTCAAAGGATGGAATTAGGGAAAGGACCATACAGATGTTAGCTATTACTGCCTGTTAGTGCCCAACTAGGTACCATCAGATCTCCAGACATCTTTGCTTTTCTTTAAAAGCAAAGAGTATATGAGAGAGACTTAGAGAAAGATTCAGTCAGGGCTTAGTGCTGTGGCATGGAAAGGGAACCTTTCCATAGACATCATTTTTGGGATAGAAATTAGTGGAGCTGGCAAACCTAAACAGAACAGGTGACAAGCAAATGTAGATACAATAAATACAATGTAGACAATAAAGAACATGTTGCTCATTACGATCTCTCAATAAAGTACTCCAATATATTGCAGCACACTCCTTCACATCAAATGAATATCTGTAACTCTCAATTACTCCACCATGTTGTAGCAAACTGCTTCACACTGAAGAAGTGTCTGTGATACTCTATTTATATTGGGTGAAACACCTCCCCAAAGTGTCAAATTTAACTTTCCAAAGTTCCAGCGCGAACTCTTGTAAATTCCAGTTTATCTCCAATATTATAGCACAAGAGTATTCTTGTTCTGGCTTAATATTATAGTTCCAGCTGATGAGCAGGTCAACTGATAAGTTCATTTTAACTATCCTTTTTATCAAAGTCAAAACAGACTAAATGAGGGGTGTCAAATATACAACCTATGGGCTGGATCTGGCCCCTGCAGGGCTCCTACCTGGCTCATGAGCAACTGGCTCTCTGCTGCTTCCTGTTTCCTTCATGTTGGTGAGAAGACCAACAATGTTTAATTCTAGGTATAAGCTTTTGTGTGTGCAGACTTCTTCAAAGGGGGGAGGGGGAGGGAAAGAATGAGCCAGTGAGAGCACAAGAGAGAGAGAGAGAGAGAGAGAGAGAGCTGTTTTTAAAACAAACCATGCTGATATCTCCATGCCTACTATCCCTCTGCATATCATACCTAATCCAATCATGCCTGCTATTGCCATTTGGCATATGAAATCCTCTTTATAAAGTTTATATCTCCAGTGCCTCATATTACATTTTATGGCACACATGGTCCAGCCCGACAAAGTGACATTTATATCACATCTGGCCCACATAACAAATGAGTTCAGCACCTCTGGACTAAAAAATTATGGAACAGCTTCTCAGTTGTAAGTTTCTATTACTGGTACTGGAAAACATAAAACAACACCATAGAACATATGCAATCCAGGAAACCATGCAATTAACAAAGAATAAATGAATGGCATCTCTTCCAATAACAATTTTCTTACTCTTCCACAGATCTTCAATAGTTCTCACTCTTGGTAAACAGCACAAAAGTCTTCCAACATGCATAATCTGTGGGAAGCGATTCTCTAAATGCTATCTCATTGCCCATCATTAAAAAGCCTGAAATACCTAAATTGGTTTCCTGCAGGTGTGTGTACCAAAATAATCACACTTAGAGAAACAAGTGCTACTTCAAAACATTATCTACAAAGTTTACAGAATTTACCATAACATTATACTCAATGTGTACCATGTTCATACAAAATGCGTGAGGTCCATATTTTGATTGTCAATGTTGTGGTCATGCGGATTATACTTAAACACAATAAAAAATCTCAGTGTATCTGCATCATGGTTTTTATCTGAAACATGCAAGACAAGAGGTGCTTCCAAAATTCTGTTCCGAATTTTAGACCTATGTTCTAAGATATGGGATTTTGCTGATTGAATCATACTACCTACATATAACAATCCACAGGGACATATAATTACATATATTCCTTTTTATAAATTGCATGTTGTAAATTGATGTTGTCTAAAAATATAACACTCTTGTGGATGATGGAATTCCTTAATCTCTAATACCAAAGGGCATGCTGCACAACCACTATATTTAAAGTGCCCTACAACATCCTGCACACCAGAATCCCTACATGCAAAATCAGACCTAATCAAGATGTTGCTAACATTCTGAGTTCTTCTAAATCCAACACATTGTGAATATCCTAAATCCAACACACCAGAATATCCTCAACTAAGTGCCAATACTTTTAAATGATTCTTTTGATAGCACTTGCTATGGGTGCATATTGAACAGCACAAGTTATTGTATTGTGCTCCCATTCCCACCTTTGTTCCACAAATAAGTTCTTCCTATCTGTCAATCTGGCACATTCCATAGCTCACTGTATGACATCTGCCAGATACCTCCGGTTGACAAATTGATCACTTAACTCTCTGCAGTCCTTATTAAAATCCCTTACGTTGGTGAAATTCCTCCTTATCCTTAAAAATTGGCTATAAGGAAAACTATTCCTCAGATGAGGTGGATGGAAAAGTTGATAGTGTAGCTATATATTTCTATCCTTAAACATATGGATGGTCAGAGTATTAATGCTGGTCCTGTAAACCACGGTGTCCATAAAAGAAATAGTAGATTTGTCATGATTCAAGGGATGGCATAAATAAATAAATTGGCCGCGCTGGGGGCAAAAGAGCTCCCCATAGCAACTCCCTTCATTTGAAAAAAGAATTCAGTATCGAATCTGAAACAAGTCTTATCTAAAATAATGTCTGCAAATTCCATCAAAAAGAATGTCAGAAGTTGCAAGTTGCTTTGGAAATCCAGTATGGGACATGTTTCACATCCTTGTGTGGGACGTTGGTGTACAATGAATTGAATGTAAGCAAGCATTCAAACCCACAGAAGTCATGCAATGTTAAGTTACCCTGATAAATCCTCCCTTAAAGGCCAAAACAGTCCTGAAAAGAGTCCTGTTCCCTCCCTCTGCTTTTTACTGGCAAAACCAAGCCTGTTCTGTTTGCATAGCAACAGCCATTGAGGGCATCCTTTTTTAAAGTTACAGGTTCTCCTTTTATCAGTTTGGGGTTTTATAATCCTTCCCATTTGAATTTCTCCCCCCCCCCCGATTTCAGATTTTCCTGCAAATCTGGAGCACTTTTCAGGTTTGTCGAAAGATCCACCTTGGCCTTTCACAGGTCCAGACTCCAGGTGTAAGTATCCTCAGATCTGGTCAATTTTGCTATTAGAATATACAAGTGGGCACCCATAAAAACTTGTAGGAGCAGTTGTCCCATTCCCCCCTTTGATTCTTTCCATCTCTCCCCCCATTTCTCTCAGAGTCTCTCTTTCTTTTCCTAACCCCCTCTCACTTTCTCTCTCTCCCCCCTATGTCTACTGTCCCCCACTGTCCCCACTGGTGGACCTCCTGATGGCACTGGTATTTCTGGCCACTGTGTGACACAGAGTGTTGGACTGGATGGGCCTTTGGCCTGATCCAACATTGGCTTCTCTTACGTTCTTATGTTCTTATGTACTGTCACTCTTTCTCTCTTTCTGCCCCACCTCATCACTCTTTCTACCCCATCTCTCTTTCTCTGCCAAACCACCCCGTCACTCTCTCTTTATGCCCTTTCTTTCTCTTTCTGTCAACTCATCCAGCCCTCCACCTATACTGACACTGGGTAGGAATGCTGTGGCTCCTACCCCCCAGTGCCAACACTGCATGTGGCAGCCCCCTCCCCCCCATCCTGCTGCTGCTGCTGGGTACACCTCCTGGCTTAGCAGACAGGACCGCTGCAGCTTCTCCCCCCCTCATCACTCCTGCGGGTCCCAGCCACTATCCTCCCATCAAACACTGAAAGACCTGGTCTCCTGCTGCTCCCCCTCTATTGCTATAGCCATCCCTAAGGCCACTGTAGCTCTGCCCCCCTCTCCCTCTGATGATCCTGATGTCCCGAGGAGAAAGAAGTATCTGCAATGTCTGCATATGCACAGACAGTGCTTTAGTTTGGGGGGAGGGATTTAAACCACCCTGGAATTTTTTTTACAGTTTTCAGATTTTTCTGCAAACCTGGGGATCCCCCAAGTTTGGAGAAAAATCTCCTTTCTGTCAATGTGGGCCCAATCTGTAGATTTAGATATCCACATATTAGTTCATGATTGAGTGATGATGATGATGATGATGATGATGATGATATCTTCACAAATGCATTCACTAGCAAAAGAATCCTGAGGGGAGGGCAGATAAAAGAAGCCTGGTTTTGCACCCTATGTTCTCTCTACTAAGGCTCTCAGTGATGTTAACAATGGCTTTTCTATTATTTTCTCAAGGCTACATCCATTGTTTATTTCTCTTGTGATTATTTTGTGTTTGGGATATATAAGTGGCACTGGTGGGGTGAAGAAAACATTGCAACCTTGGAACTAGAGGGAAAAATGAAATCAGTGTGCCTGTTGCTGGGGAGGAGGAAAAAGCATTCACATTATATTGATTTCCATACATATCTTTTTGCCTAGGTAGTTAAACCCTCTGCACATCCCTGTCTTTGCTTCTTTGCTCACCCCAAGCTATGTTGCATTATGTTTTCAGTTTTCTTGTTGTTTTTTGTCATACATATGACATTTAATGAGGCCCTTTGGCTGCTTTTTACAGGTATGGAATGTTTAGCCAGGGAACTAGACAACAAACATATCATTCCATTTACCAGGCTGGTGTTGTTTTGCCAAGGGACATGCATTGTGCAGCTGTTGTACAACCACCTTGAGGAAAGGGAGGATATACATTGAATTAAATGAATAAATAAATACTACTCTTCCATGGCTACATATTGGAAATAGGTTGGGGAATTGAAAGGGCATAGCAACTGAACAAGGGGGAAAAACAGCAATGATCAAGTGTACAGAAAAGTGCAATACAGTATATTGCTGTTGTGTTTAAAGTTGGCCCAGCTGCTGGGCTTTTAGCAAGATGCCATCATCCATCTACCTCTGTCCAATGTCTGTTCTATCCCACCCTGTGCAGAGAGAATGGAGTATGCAGCTCCCTAACCTGCCCTTTCCCATGGGGCAATAGGGAATGGGTCCCCTAAAGGGACTGGCTTCTGCTGGCAACCTGAGAAGGAAGAAGAGTCAGGTGGACAAGTGGTGGTGGCTAGGCACCAAGAACATTAAATGCATATATGGAAATGGGACTATGCAGCAGAGGCTGCCAGTCCCTTTAGGAGCAGTCATCCAGAGGGAACCAGATAAGGTGAGGCAAGCAAGGTGGCTGCCTCTAGCTGAAATAACCAGTCAATGAGACAATGACAACAAGCACTGCTTTACCTTGCTGTGGCAGAGGATGGATCCATGTGTTGTCCCAGTTATGGGTGGCAAGCCCACACCCATGCTTCTCATACGTGACATAACTAAATCCCATAATGCTCTAGGAATTCTCAAAACTCATTGTTAAGTATCATAGAGATTTGGTCAGTTTCTAGAGAATCGTGGGAGAGCAGTGGCATTATTCCGACCATTTTCCTCCTGCGGCTTGCTGGAGAAACTGTTGGCAATCCATGGTGAGTGCAGGAGTTTCCCCACCCTTAGTGGGCACCTGGAAACACAAGCTCAGTCAGTGGTACCTCTCATGTACCAGAAATGACAGCCCAAAAGAGAAGATCCAGGAAGAGAGGAGGCATTAATTTCTTCAGAGAGCCCAGTCCAATAATACTGCTGCCCAGAAAGAGGGAGTGCTGGCAGGTAGAGATTGATGGTGAGCACCTTTGGGGCTGCCCCAACTGCCTGATGATGCAGACACCAGATACCAGCCCTGTTTTCAAGATCTGCTGTCAACAGAGGTAGTCTTTACAAGGGTGCTGTGGAGTTTGCATTGAACATATTTGACAAACTAACTTACCTTCTTTGACTAGAGAGAAAAGACATGAGCTATCTGCTCAGTTCAGCACCAAACTATGTAAACTCCCGCTGAACAGGTTTCCATGGTTTCCCCCCTAAAAACTGTGTATGTACCAGAACATTGTTGATCCAAATAGACTGGCAGCCATTAACATTGCTAAGGGCTATTTAAGAGGAACACTGAAAAGTAGGAGGGTTTTTTTTTTTTACAAACTGCTTTATATGATTTGTATTTAACTTTCTATGGTTTAACTTCCACACAACAGTCTCCCCTCAATTTCCTTGCCTGCCCCCACACTTCCATTCAGCAGACGGCCTTTTCAGGCTTCTAAAAATTCAGCTATTTTTAGAGTGCTAATGCACACTAATGTTGTAATGTTCTTTGCAGCAATCTACTAGCTTCTCTGAATTCCCAGCATTCATTTCAAATTAGAATTAAGTCTCTAAACCTTTACATTTCAAGGGGTGCACCTTTCTCATATATCTGTAACAAAAAAACTAGACTTCATTAAAAAAATGGAAATTCAAAGACACTGGGAGGTCATGAAACAAATTGTTCTGTATTGCACTTTTAAGAAGCAACCTGCCCAACAGTCATGAAAGGGTTAACAAACAGATGAGCAGTCTGCAGAAAAATAGGCTCACTATTCACAACTGGGAAACAGAATATGTGCCAAACCAGCAGGTGTTTGAGCATCCCTAGTCTTTATAATTGTCAAGACAGTAGATTGGCTGAAACACTCTTCAGAAGAATGACTGAGGCAGGGTCTGTCTCTTCCTATACAGCTTTCCGGCTCCTTCCACCACAGAGCTTGCAATTGCAGGCAGGGGCCACTTTGCCTCCCCCAGAAGGAAGGGGAGACAGGGGACCTGAAGCCTGCATTGTGGCATCACTATGAGGGGCAAGGTTGGCAGGGATTTAAGCATAGCCCTGCCCCCATGCTCAGACTTGGTTGTAAATAGTCGATAAAGTGGCCCATGGTTCAACCCAATCTGGTGTCTGTATCTTTCTTCCAACTTGGGGGGGGGGGTACAATTATTGCTTTTCATTCCTGTTGCTATGTCTCTAGCAACAGGGCCTCTGGTGACACTGTACCATGGTTCTTGGGACAGAATAGGGGAGGGCCACTTTTGAGACGGTATTGGGGATGTGCTTTGCATTATTCCTTTAGAAGGGCCTCCTACTCTCCCCTTTTCCTTTCTTTCAGCTTCTTGTGACAATCATTTGTAATATTTCATCCCACCCTTTCTACAAGAAGCTCAGAGTAACATATTTAATTTTCCCTTCATCCACTTTAATGCTCAGAACCATTGCTATGAGGCTAAGAAAGAATGCTAGAAGTCACACCGTGAGCTTCATGACAAGGGGGGATTTGAACCTGCATCTTCCCAGGCCTAATTCAGCATTCTAACTACTACGCACACTGGCTACAAGGTGCAGCTGTAATATGTTTCTTTTGAACAATAGTAGCAGCAGGAGAGAGCCCTCCTAAAGCAATTATAGCTGCTCCCACCCTGCGGGAAATGATCTGGGAAGCAAGTTCCATTCCCACTTGCTCACTCAGCTGGACGTGTGAGTGGTAATGGCATCTGGGCACCACCATTGCTGGCTTGCCCACCTGCTCATCTCCCTTGGAGGATGTTTCTCAGCAACTAGAATGAAACCTAGGATCTACATTCCAATATGATTGTTTCTTTAAGTGGCTCTTTCTCCTATTATCATTCTACAACTTTGTGGCATGCCCTGTTCTACATCAGCAAATATGTCAATTAACTAATGTGAATTATAACTCAGTATCTGAACACAGATTACTTTAAACATCGGTATTGGTTTCTCTGTGCTAATATTTTTTTCTGGGCAGCTATTGGAGTAAACTGAATGTTGTTTTAAAATAAAAAAGCAGAAAAGTGAATGTTTATTTAATCTGTTTGTTTTCCCCATTGTATATTTCATCATTTAAAAGAACCTATGTTATGGGAATAATTTTGCTTTCCCACAGACTGGAAGAATCAAGAATGCCCTCACAAGCTCTGAGCTGGAACAATGATTGGAGAAAAAACATTTTGTGCATAGGAATGCCAGCTGGGATAAACCTGTTTGGCATAAACATGTCTGGTTGGAAGAAGTCCCCAACAGTCACAGATCACTGCCCCCCCCCACTTCCCCGGCTCTAGCTCTCATGCCTTTATAGAAATGGAGTGTTAAAAACATTGTGGGGGGAAACTGAACACAGATTCCATCCCCAGACGTTGTGCACTATCAATAACAACATTTAGATGCCACCTATTCAGTTCCTCACTGAAATCATATTGTCCATCTGAGGCTATCAAACAGGGCATGTTCAGACTATATTTTAATAGTTGCATTCCAAATGAAAGAGCAGAAGGGTGGGGGGAAGCAGACATAGTTGCCCAGGCAATGGTCCTGTGAAATCTCTATTCATGATGTCAGAGACATTTATGTGGCATCCCTGCTTGTGTGCTATTGGCCTGAAATTATGAATGGAGGATGTATATGCAGCCAGAGTACTTGGTGGACTGCAGTCTCCACTACCAACCTGGGATAGGGCATAGCTCTCTGTTACAGATCGTGAGGCTGCTATCATGTTACTGTGTGATACTGTCATACAAACAATGCTGATTTAATTACTCATCTGAAGGAGGAAGCTGTAACTGCTACATTTATCTAGAGGCACAGTAGGATATAATTAAAATGTGCACCATAATTTGGAGATACAGAAGACGGAGATGAAGGTGGAAAGCGAATTAAAAATTGTTAACTATGACTCTATCTTTTCCTAATTAGATGGCCTGTTCTTTGAAAACAAGATTAATGCATCTTTTGAATAAATTAGGTTTGAGAACTATTCTTATTAAGCCTACAATTACACACTCATATTACAGTTTCTAGGAAAACTTTAAGGACACTAGGTTCTATAGTATTATGGCGGTTGATGCGGATAAATATTGAAGCTAAAAACACAGTAACTCCTTTTTCAAGGACTTCGATGGCCAATTCCAAGCCACGCATGTGCCTTGGTATGCCATACAAAAGCCATGCTTAAAAGGGCTACTATACATCCACTTCACAGAGCACATTCATGTTATGCATCTTGAGCTCCACCATAGAATCATAGGCCGTATCTGCATTTGCATTTTAAAATCATTTTTGTGACGCCATCTTTCTCTATGCTTGTTTGAATGTTGTTTGGAGAAGATTCTTTTAAAGCAGTGTAGAGGTGCAATGACAGTGGAGCCGCCCCGAAAGGACAAGAAACATATGTGGACCTGCCAAAGTATGTTAGCACTGTTCAGGTGTGAAAACAACACCAAATGTAGACAGCTTTTTTGAAGACAGAGTCAGAAGGCTGGGACACTGGTGGGAAGGACAAATGCAGATTCTGCCATAAAGTCACAGAGTTGGAAGAGGCCATAAAGGCCATCTAGTCCAACCCCCCTGCTCATTGGAGGATCAGCCTAGAGAATCCCTAACAAGTGTTTGTCCAGCTGCTGCTTAAAGACTGCCAGTGAGGGGGAGCTCACCACCTCCCTAGGCAACTGATTCCACTGTTGCACAACTCTTACTGTAAAAACGTTTTTCCTAAGATCCAGCCATTACCGTTCCGCCCTTCATTTAAACCCATTTTTGCGAGTCCTAGCCTCTGCTGCCAACAGGAAAAGCTCCCTGTCCTCTTCTAAGTGACAGCCCTTCAAATACTTCAAAAGAGCAATCATGTCCCCCCTTAACCTCCTCTTCTCCAGACTGAACATTCCCAAGTCCCTCAGCCTTTCCTCATAGGGCTTGGTCTCCAGACCCCTGATCATCCTCATCACTCCTGTTTATGTTTAGCTAGTGAGAGAGTGTCAGAACACCCAGAAGGGTCCCTATGGATCAGAAAACATATTCAAAAAGTTAAAATTGCATAACCATAATTATGCAGGTAATTGTGTCAATAGGAACTAACCAGCAAGTTACTATGCTTTCAGAATTTCTGCTACATTGCAGGGATTCCAGTATATTGTATAAGTACCAAACTAATAAGCCCACAGGGGGGGGAAACCACGGAAAAAAACCCACGGTCATAAATGCTCACAGGGAAAGAAACCGATGTGGGTAAGTATGATGTAAAGCGCCATAGCTATTTATAACTGTGGATAACCGTTCATCTCCATTTATGAGAATGAACAGGTATTACCTGTATTCACATGCAACAATTTGTGTTGACCTGTAAATTATGTCAGCTGTAAATGATGTCATCACTGATGTAAAGTTAGGAGGAGCAACAAAAGCATATAAGCCAGATCCCTGCTGTTACTCATTGGACATCTGAGCTGAACTTTTGGCTGCATGTTATCCCTTATTCAAATAAAACTTTTTTCTACCTATTTGCTGCCTGGATTAAACCTCACTGTGTGGGTTTTAATTGGCTAGCCACCCAAGTCAAAGAACCTTAGAGCCCTCAGGGCATTGCCTTCAATTTGGTGACCAGAAAGGGACAAAACTTACTACTAGCTGTACCAGGGCACTGTTGGATGATGCTCAGAACCTCCAGCAGCTGCACCAGGACCCATTGAGTCCCCAGGACAGAAACCAACCTGCTGCTCTTGGGAAACCAAGTGAGGGAAAGCAGAGGAAAATACTTTCTACGCCATTGCAGACAGGACTGTGTAGTTGGGGCAGGGGGTACAGAGGCATATGTTAATATTTTGCACATAAGCAGTGAACAAACCCCTACTCTGGTCCTTAAAACATTTTCCTCATAGCTTGGTTCCAACAATGGAAGGAAGCCAACTGGGCTGGGATAAAAATGCCATAATCATCAACCGAGTACAACAAGGTATGATGGGGGAGGGAAGCAGGGCTTAGCTTCATTCACCTTTGTGTTCTCTTTTTATGTAAAAACAGTGCCCTTCATCCTGGAAAAGGCAGGAAATAGTCACTTATGTGCACATTTATGGCTCCCTGCATCTGCTGTACAAATGAGAATTTCTGTTTCCTATAAAAGGGAGAATTTTCTCTTGATTCCCTGATATTTCATATTCCCAAAGGTGATGAGCAGAACTCTTGAAAATTTTAACCCAAATTTTTTTGGGGGGAGATTACATATAAAAATGTGTTTTCTATTGGGGCCAATGGAAACAAATCATATTTTTAAAAAGAATTTTGTGTAAGAATTAGAAGAAATAAAATGAATGTGAAATACTAAAAAGAAAATGTGTAAGATGATCTGAACATTTCTGTGCATTTCTCCAGCACAAAGGCATGAAAAGGTAAGGGTGAATCACTTACACAATTAGCACATAGGCCCCGTTCATACGAGGGATTTTGGTCTGGGAGCAAGACAGAACGGGGGCGGATCAAACGGGCGCAATCTCACTACAACATATAGGAATCGTTGCCTGTCTGTCCCCGATCTGTCTCTTCCACGCGAAAACCCGCTCTAAAAAGAACCACCTACCTGGGTGGTTCATGCGAAGTGGAGCGGCTCAAACCGGCCGTGGGATCGGCTGCGCGTCCTTGCAGCGGCACATCCCGGCCTCCGGCCAAAACTGCGCATGCTTGCCTCCGACACTTCCTCCCCGGCATGTGATTGTGCCGGGGAGCAACGGTGTGCGGTGCACGGGATCCATGGGATCCCGCCCGCATCTTTTTTGATGCGGCTCTCTTTAGCTGCGCTTCACCTCGTGTTTTCCCTGCCGTGTGGCAGGGGCCATAGTTAAGCTATTATGAAGTGGCAAGTCTTTTGGTTTATATAACTAGAAAATAGCGTTTCATTTTTGATGGTATCAAATTCCAAATACACATATTGTCTCTAAAACCAATTACAAACCATCTGAACCTGATCTGAACTAAAATCACTGGCAGCTAAGAGTAATGAAGGAGAAAAGTGATGTTAGTGTGACAGCACTGAAAACTTATTTCTAATCTAGAAGCACCATGCCTTATTAAAAGCTTGTTTCAGATGCTAGCAGCTGCAGTTTGCATTTTTGTTCTTACCTTTTGTGTCAAAAAAAGTTGCTGATGCAGGTGTTTACAGAAAGCGGATAAATCAATAAAGATATTTTTGTCATTATACTTTCCAGAACCGGAACAAAAAGGCAAAGGTTGAATCTGCATTTGTCTTTCCCACCAGTGTCCCAGCCTTCTGACACCGTCTTTAAAAAAGCTGTCCACATTTGGTGTCGTTTTCACACCTGAACAGTGCTAGCATACTTTTGCACTTCCACATATGTTTATCGTCCTTTCATGGTGGCTCCACTGTCATTGCACCTCTGCACTGCTTTAAAATAATCTTCTCCAAACAACATTCAAACCAGCATAGAGAAAGATGGTGTCACAGCGGCACGAAACTGATTTAAAAATGCAAATGCAGATTCGACCAAAGACTTTGACTCCTTCTGTGCCACATATTCTGCCACACACTCAAAGATGTTAACTACAGTTATTTCTCTGCAGCTAGCACATCAATGATCAGCAGCACTCTGCCCAGATGCCTTCTCCTGGTATCTGTCTATACATTTCTCTACTGCCCTTCCTTGAAGGAGCTCAGGGCAGCATAACTGATTCCTCTTTCTCATGTTCTGCTCACAAGTCACAGACAGAATGTAGTAATACACCAGGAGACTGTTCATATATGTATCCAGTAAATAAGAAGGCAAGACTGAACCACTGAATAAAATAACAAGCCACAAGTTTATTTATTTATTTGATTTTTATTAATACTCAAGAAGGATACTTGCAATTTAGAAAGATCCACCAGGAGACTGTTCATATATGTATCCAGTAAATAAGAAGGCAAGACAACCACTGAATAAAATAACAGGCCACAAGTTTATTAATACTCAAGAAGGATACTTGCAATGGAAGAAGTAGCGTAATTAACATTCACTTCACAATCCAAAGTGGATCTAACTTGGAAGGAGGCCGCAGAGGCAACTGCTGTCCACTGTATCCTACAGGGGCAAATTGGCTATTATGGCCACTGGGACTTTTCCTAGGATCTTCTCCTGAGAGACTTTTCCTGAGTGGCCATTGCTCCTGATGCAAGGAGGGTAGCTGGGCAGGGCAGGGGGAAGCGACTGTGCCCAGCTTCACAAACAAGGAGTTCAGCAGCACCTCTTTTCCTCAGCTGGCTCTTCCTCCCTTTGTCAAGGGGGAGTTGGGTGACATGGGAGGGCAGGTTGGGGCTGGTCTGTTTTCCGGGGCTGTTTTGGCCTCCTTGTCTACCTCTACTGTCCCTCCTCTGGACAAGCTACCCCTAATTTGATCCTGTAAATAATTACTATAGTTGTGCATAGCTTCTCATGGCACAATATGCTGAAGGAAGTTTTGCCAAGTCACTGCCCCTGAGCCCCTTAGCTCTGGGCAGGTGAGGCAGCCAGGGGGTGCTTGCCTTAGATGCTGCAGGGCTAGACAAAAAAAGAAAGTTGATGAACCAGTCTATGGAAGCCTGCTTTACCTTCAGGTGATACCTCAGGATGTTTATGAACATTCATTACATCATTTCCTTGCACTGTCCCCAAAGGTTGCCAACTCTAGCCTAAGAAATGCCGAGAGATTTGGGGGCAGTGCCTGTGGAGGGGGGATCTGGAGAAGGATTTCACTAAAAAATTATGGTATATCATAAGAGGTTCCTTTCTGAAGCTGCCATTTTCTCTAGAGGAACTGATTTTTGAAGCTCAGTTGTAATTCTAGGAGAACTCCAGGTCCCATCTGGAGGTCAGCAAGAGTAATTGTGACCTAGTCAAGAGACTAGTCTATCCCTTGTCCAGGTCTCAGTTTCTCCTAAATCAAGAGCCAAAGTGAGTCCCAGAGCACAGGACTAGAATCTGGGTGACCCAGGTTCAGATCTCCACTCTGCCATGGCAGTTCATTGGCTGAACTTGGGCCATTCATTCTCCCTGAGCCTAACCTTCCTTACAGGATGGCTGTTGTGAGAAAATGTAAGAGGAGGGAATGACGTTGTAAGCTACTCCACCTATAGTGGATAGAAAAGAGGCACATTAATTAATTAAAAATAAGTACAAAGTATATTTAAGAGGTCTTGATCACTTGATCCAAGGAAGAAAAATTCCTACTCAACTTTTATTGGCACATCCATGAGCTGTTGGCAAGACATCAAGTGTTAAATGCAATTGTTCTTGCATAAAAAGTTCAAACTGCCTATATACCTGCATGATAGTTGGACCTTCCTATGCATCCTTTCCTCCTCTCTCCACAGGTATGTGTATGTGTGTTAAGTGCCATCAAATCACTTCATCTGATGGTGACCCTATGACTTGACCTTCAAAACATCCTATCATTAACAACCTTGCTCCAGTCTTGCAAACTGAGGGCTAGGGCTTCCTTTATTGAGCCAATCCATCTCATGTTGGATCGTCGTCTTTTCCTGCTGCCTTCAACTTTTCCTAGCATTATTGTCCTTTCCAGTGACTCTTGTCTTCTCATAATATGACCAAAGGGGTGTGTGTGATAGTAATCCTGTAGAAGTATCCATGGGAATTGTAATGAATGAAGAAGAAAGTAGATATGTTGTGTAAAAAAGTGAAGACATTGCATGGCAAATGTATAGTAAGGAACAAAGACTGAAAACACACAGAGATTCCTTTGGCAGTACTGAGCTCAGTTGTGACAGTAATCCCGCAACCACTTCATGGTACAAACACATTATAAGGGGATGTACATTATAACTTCACTGCAAGATTCAGGCTGCCTGACTTTGATTTGGCATTTTTTTGGGTCTCAGGCTTCTAGCTGAAATGTTAACCTACTGGTGTGAATACACATGGATTGCACAGCATCTGATTGATTTCCTCCTACATCAAATAGATTTTCTGTACTCTTCTTGTGAATGAATTATTGAAACCATAGTAAACCTCCTAATACTTTAGGTTAGGATAAATTAAAAGGAAAAAACATGACTAACACAAGAATATTGACATGGTATTAGTTCCCTCTCTATAAATCTTTCAATCTGCAGCAGATATCCCTTCCAGAATTCAAGATTTATAACTGTGTCATGTTAGAAATGATAGTGCTTTCTGTCATGAAATGAAAAAAATAACCATCTTCTGATTCATAGTTCCTAAACTAAGTTAAATGTTCTTCCACTGGAGAGGAGCATATCATACTTCCATAGTCAGTGAGCACTGTTGGCCTATGAGCCGCCTCTCATTCAACATTTTTCCATTAAAAATGAAACACAATCTATCCTGTGTGCTTATCATGTGTGCTGCATCCTCACTTGGAAACTGGAGGATCCGCTTCATTTTGCATTCCAACAAGCACTCACCTGGTGAAAAGGAAATGTGTGTATACACACATGAAAGGGAACATACTTCCCCCCCAATACTCCAGCATATACCAATAGAGGTACAAATGTCACTTCATGTGAAATGGCTCTGATGAAACAAACTACAGTACAATCTATTGTCATGATCTATTGGCTCTGCTGAACTCCTGGTTTTCATTTAAACAAAAAAAAAAGTCTCTGCCCTTTTGCTCAGAAGTGTAGAACAAAGGTGCTTTGACTATGATTTCCTCAAAAATATAGTTATCAAACCAGGCTACATCTAAGCAAGAGAAAACCTAGAAAGTGATTAGGGGTTGATATCCTGTATAGAAGCTTTATTTATTTATTTATTTTTAAAAAACCACTTCATTTTGATAACAGACCTTGTCATGTTCAAGAACTAACCTGGTGATAACCAAACATAAGCCTCCAGTATGCACCAGCACAGTTAAAATTAAAGAACAAATGTCACATTCAGGGCAAGGCCTGACACTTTTTACTCAACCCAGGAGTTCTGGAAGGCACAAAGGGCAAACCCAACAATTTAAGGCAAGAGATAAGAGCAAGGTCACAAACCAGCACAGATTCAAAGAACCAAGAATTCCATCCAAGAGTCAAGGGATGGGCTGGGATTTAAGGGCCAGAGCTGGAAAACCAGGGCAAGAATCAGGAGCAGAGTTTCTACCTGAAAAAGCAAACTCAGGTTACAAGGCAAAACTTTGTTCACTGACCAGGCTAGTACACAGAGAAGTGACAAGCTAAATTACTTCTACACCCAGGGCTCGACACCTTCCTTTTATCAGCCTCTCTGGAACACAGGTGTTACAACTCAGCTTCAGAAAG